>NW_015379275.1:70794-106212 GCF_001522545.3 Parus major | reverse complement strand
TCTTTTACTACCTGGATAACGTACAAATTACTCCTTTCTTTCCGAGAGACAGAGAGAGAGAGAGACAATCAACATGAAGAAGACAGTGAAGAAAAGAGTTAAGTTTTAGATGGGGAAGAGAGAATAAGGAGATGCTTTATAAGCTGAAATATTTTTCTGTTAAAGCTATGAAGATGGACAATAATGTTCTGAAAAAAATCTCCTTTAATTCATGACAGAGTATATTGGGAGGAATGGAGTGTTCAAAGTGTGGATTTTGAGCAAAAAGTAGGGTAATTGTGATACAGTGAGTTGCTGGAACAGAGTGGAGCGAAAATTTGAGGCCTTGAGGGCAATGAGAAAACTGTTTCCAGAAAAGCTCAGAGAGAGATGAAGAGGACTTCTGCCTTTGAATAACTTATCCTTAAAAAATGATATCCTTAGACTCATGGCCCAAACACACCTCAGAGTGATGTGAAATGGGAGGAGTGAACTGATGACAGATTTCCGGGCAGCTGGCATCAGAGAAATAGAAAACTATAACAGAAATAGTTTTCGCGTGAGAAACTCCACAGATTAGCAGAAGAAGACTTCTGTTTCTCTACAAAGACTGGTGAAAAGACTCTAGCAAGAATTGGGACTGTTTTAAACACCAAAATTCCAAAGTTTTTTTGTCTCTATGTTGTCATGTGAACAAGAGAATGGTGGGTAGTGGGGGATAAAAATGGTTTTCTGGAGGTTTATTCTGGTGTTTTTATTCTTGTAATTTTGTTAATAAACTTTCTTTATTCCTTTTAAGTTTTAATCCTGTTTTGCTCTTGTTCTAATCCATATCTCACAGCAAGAAATAAGTTTTCTACTAATTTTTTAGTTACTGCCTTAAAACCACGACATTTATTTGGTGCGTTGGCTGGGAAAACAAAATTGGCAAATCTAAACCACCACAAAGCCATTTCTACAGACATTCATACAGACTCCTCTACCCTTCACCACCTAACAACAATATTATGGGCTGAGTATCTGCTGCTAATTCTGAAATGCTTTGGCTGCCACACACTAAGGAGCCCTCAAGAACACGTTTTAATAAATTAGCAAAATCAAACTAAACTAATATGAAATAAAATATTAAATTCTTCTCTCCACTCCTGGGAATACCCTGACACAGTTTCACTAGTACACTGGCTGTCAAAGCAGTGCATGGCTTGCATGTCTCACACCTTAAGATTAGGGAAACCTGTACTCCACAGGGCATAACCCAAAGGTTTCTCTGAGGACCCAGCAGATTACGGATCTGACATGACAATATACCAGTAGCCCTACCACACACCATCTGCCCAAATAAATATAACAAGAGCAAGTAATCCCTGTTAACCACAGTCCTGAACAACCACTACAGACAAAAAACCTTCTGTGAGAAGCCAGAGCTGAAACACTGCTGCAAACATGCAGAGTTATCAACCCAAATATGCAGGTACGGTGACATATCATGGCCTGGTATTGAACAGCTCTTACTCCTTAGTGCCACTCATCCCTGTGCAAGGCTTCTCCTAGGTCTGTACTGCTCTTGTGGAAACAAAGCAAATGTTTGAGAGAGTTCACCATTACCATCTGCAGGAGCACTTACTAGGAAAGAGCACCTCCCAGCATTACAACAGGGCTATGCACAGTATCCCAGCACATACCTGGTTAGCTTTATTGTTTTCCTGAATTCATTAGTAATCGGAGCTTTGTAGCCTCCTTTCCTCAGCAAGGAATCTATGGTTTGAATGTGGTCCCAACCTGTTGAAATTTACAGCAGCAGCACGAATTAGTGAGAAATGAAGCAATAGTAACAGATGTTGCAAAAGCACAGTACAGTGTGTGGTACTGCTGAGAGCACAAGGGCTCTGCTGGCATTTGGTATAAATCAAAACATCACTCCCTACTTCCAAACAGCTGAAGGAAATACCACAAGAAATTTAGGATTTCTTTACACACACAGCTTAAACAACATATATTTTTCATCTCATAGCTGAAATATATTAAAAGAGAACCTGCTCCATCCAGGTGTCCTACACTCTGTGTGTGATACTAAACTAAACTTCCAAAACATTCAGTTATGATCATGTATCACAGCCACTCTAGACATAAATGTCTATTTTATAGACATTATATTTATAGAATATATAATAACAATATATAATTAATAAATAATATACATTAATAAACATTAATAAATAATATATATAATATATGCATATATTTATGAAAATATGGAAAACCAAATTCCTGTATATCATTTAAAATAATTATTAGCCTAACATGTGGCACAGAACTTGAAATAACTTCTTCATAAATATCACTTCACTTTACAGAGATATAGCTGATTTTAGAACAACAATATATTATAGGTGTCTGGATAATGAAGGAAGATATGGATAAAAAATACAGATTCATTAACGTACTCAATAAAATCTTCATGCTATCTAAACCTCCTATTTATTTAAAAGCTCTCATATTTTAAATAGCTGTTAGGCATGTTCTTTCCTAAAGATGCAATTATTAGTCACATTGTTCCATTAAACAACCTGCAAAAAACACAGCAGACTTGGGCACATACAAAATACATATGAGTAGCTCTGGAGACTTTAAAGAATCAGATTGTAATTCATGGTCTACTAAAACTAATCAGAAATTCAGACACATACCCCCACAATTCCTGAATTTTAAAAAGAGCTTGGAACACTTCTACACTTTTAAGAAACTATCTGGAAACAGAATTATCAATTAAAAAGGATTCTCAGTAAATATAACAGCAGAACCCTTCGTAGACCAACTTATATATGAAAAGGTGAATAAAAAAAGAAATCAGCAGTAATACAAACTGTAAAAGATTGAGACAGACTAAGACAGACTATCAGCCTGGGAAATAAAAAAAAGTAAGTGCTCAGAGTCAGCAAAAGACTGTTCAACAAAATCTACTCTATTTTTTTAAATTCACAAGCTTAAGTCCATGCTTCTATTAAAAGGGACTTTTAACAACATTATTTCATACTTCCATATTGAAAATAATTTCCTTCCATCCATTAAAAACTCTGTGAAGTCAGTGTCTGTAATGGGAATTGAGTACTGGCAGGAAGTACCTGACTGAAAAACAACTTGATCACCAGGAATTCAGGAATAAATCATAGTTAAGATAATTGTCCAGCCATCCCAATGCTTAACAGAACTTCTGCATCTCCCTCATATCCCAGCCTAGCAGCCACACAAAAATTGGAAGCTTTTAACAACTGTTAGACTGGGTGACAGCACTGTACCACCCTTCCACATTTTATTTTCCTGTAGCTACACTGCATTTATGACTGGCTTAACAAACAGCTACAGTTTACTGAATCCCCATAGAAGACTGACACAGGCATGTAATTGGCATTTTATATAAGAGTCTTCTTACAATTAAATATTGCTCCATAATCTGACATCAGTGCAAAGTCAAATATTGCACTTTAGCTTTATATATATATATATTTAAATTCTTCACCAGATCATATGAAATAAAGTGCAACAATGACCTTGCTCCTTTGCAACCTCTGGTAAGTAGGTGGCCGTGCGCTTTGATCCTTTCTCGTTGATGAATTCTATTCTAATGCCATGTACACCCACCTGCAAGAGATTGGCAGCTTCATTAGTACATTACCAGAGAAAAGATACAACAGCTTTTTGACATGGTAAAGCCTAAAATGTGAACTGTTTGTTCAGTGATTAGCAGCATTTCACACAGTCTCAGAAGGTGGCACTGCAGTGGGTGTCATCTTTTTGAGAGACAAAGAGGTGTTCACTTACAGCCACATAAGCTCAGCAGCAGCATAGGTGCATAGGATGTTCCTCTGCTCCCCACCATGCAGCTTTATTCCTGGGCTGGAAGAAATCCAGCTGAGGAGCTGAAGTTGTTCTGTCTCCTCTGACACTGTTACCATTGTTGTTGCTAATAAAATCACCTGGTCACCAGCTATAATCTGAGGCAAAATAGCTGTGCCCAATCTAATGAGGCTTCAATTGAGAGCATTAATTTTGTTCCAAGCAGCAACCGAATGATCAAGGATTCATCACACTACGGACTTGAGTCTGGAGCCTTCAAAATTTCTGCTCACATATGAGGAGGAAATAGAAATATTACGAAGTACTCGGCCTCAAACTCCTATTTCTATGCTACTATGAACTGTAACGTGACAAAATGATGGCATGGAAACCAAAATTACTAATACCAAGGAGCTGGGTGCAGATAAAAATCCAAATGACAAAAATATTGCAAAAAAACAAAGAGGCCTTTCCAGGGCATTGTTTAAGCCCCTGTTTTCAGGTTACAGTAATTCTGTGGAGAGTACCTGCACTGGGATCAGGCCATAAAAGATACTCCATTGCCAGAAGGTTTTCAGTTGCTTTTGAATTCTGTGCACAAACACAAAGCATTATTAGATGGACATATTTATGCCCACATAACCAAGATGTTATTTCCATTTGAATCCAAAGGTCCCAACACTGCACATGAAAATGAAGAGTTAATGTTTTAAAAGGGTATCATGTTGTTTGGTGTGGCACATGGTTGTGGACAGAAGTTTAATCAAAAAATGCTGTAACAGTTTCTCCAGTGACAATTTATTTATTTTACCATAACTGCAGGGCAGTAAAAAAAAAAAAAAAAACCAAAAAACTTACAAAGCTCTAGCACTTCTTTAATTAACATATTTGCTTATATTAAGAGTTTAATTTTTAAACTTTTCATTCTTATTATATATGATATAAGCAGAGGAAATGGGAGGAAGAGTCTTTTGTGGCTGGCCATGACCACAACCATTTTTCTCTATGAATCTGATATTGTTCATAAATGGGAAAAATGTAACTTTGTGACTAAGAAATTTATTTCACTGCAACTTTTAACATGTTATTTCATTACCAAACACTCCTAAACACCAACTTTCATTACATGGATATATATAATCACTACAGAGATCAAAGCTGTACACTCAGAAGATATAATTATGAGCCCAAAGGCCTGAATGTGAAATGAAATTATGTTAGAAGCTGAAAAAAACCTAGAGAATTTATGTCAAACCCAGTAACTTTCTGTAGCTGGTGATTTTGTAACTGTGTATATTCAGTACTAATATTAAATATTCCCAGGGTTTGCATACCTTTAAATCCTGCAGAATATAAGATTCTAAATGCTACACAAGTGTTTTGCATAATAGTGACCACGTAATATTCATGAGCCACTAACCAGGAGCACTAGTGATGTATAAAGTATGATACAACAGTAAAGTTGCATCACTGCCCTGGATCTTCCCCATTAACCATTATAATGGACTTTTATGCCCATGCCTGTAGAAAAAAGGGATGTACAGCAGAGGAAAATTTCGTAACATCGTGTGGATCATGAATTCCAACTGTGTAGCTGAGCAGGACAAACAGCTTTTCATTGTTCAACTTTAGTACCAGACTTAAGTTAAATAAATGGAAGCCACACACAAGCAAAGTAAAAATGATCCATAACAAGACTGGCATGGGCACAGTGTGGAATTTATTTTAACTTCCTCAAGAGACTGGTGTTCAACTGATGCAAACTTCTGTGAGATTTCCCAAAATAGCACTCTCCAAGATGGGAGGTATGGACTGGATATGTGGAAGGCATTAACTGCCCTGCTACCAGGACCAGTACACATCTTCCTACACAGCCTCAGGGTTCTGCTTCTCAGACTAAAAATACTGATACACTACAGGCAGCATTCTGTAAAACAACATTTGTCTGTGAAGCTTAGAAAAACAAACCAATCTTATGCAGATGGAGCTGGAGTTCTGTCTCACCTATTACCATTTATAAAGGAAACGACTGCCTACAGGTATCCTCTGGAGCTGAAAAGGGACCACAAAACTGCTGCTTCAGCCTCCCACGTGGATAGGAATATATTTAAATTGTTGCTATTGGGAGAAGAAAGCAAGATAAGGAGAGAGACTTAGGCAAAAAACAATCTCTATCAATAGTAATATTTCTAATGGGTTTTAGAGAATGAAATACTGTGTCCTATATAAGCAGTACTTGTAAACTTTCTGATCAGTTGTGTAAGTGGACAGAGGCTACATAAAATTAGGTTCCATGACAATATTAATTAAATTAACAGACCTTTCATTACATCTAAGGATTGCATTAAGCTACATTATTTTACTTCAGAAATAACCTTTACAAAACTTCAGACTTTGTTGTGTATTTGAACACTTTAATATTAATTTATACATATTATTTTTTAATTAATTCTTTATTCCCATACACCTTGGAATGAGAGAAAATATGTACATGCCACACTTATTGTTTTGTCAAGTGCCTATGGCACTTACCAGATTACTGCCCACAATACCTCTCTCTATATATAAGAAAAAATGGTTCCAAAGTCCCCTCTGACACCAAAACTGAAGCAACTGTCCTGATGGGCTGTTCTGCCCCAAGGCTCCGAACACAGTTCATCAATTTGTTCCTCCTGGACTGACTCTCCAACCATACTGAGAGGAAGAAATAACATTATTCTCATTAGACCATCCACAAGGAATTTGGATAAGCACCTTAACATCAGGCCTTGTTGACACTTAAGTTTCTGTGAACTCCGCTGTGGAGGAAATTATCATCCAATAATGGTTCTGTTCAATTATATCTACTGCACTGAAATCTGTGGCAATTTTCATGTAATCACCACTAATTAGTTTAAGATTAATTAATTGTAAAATAGTTGTTCAGAAATACATTAAAGGAGGTAACAAAGAGACTTTTACAGAGGATCCACGTGGAATTCTCCAGAGCCAGAGCAGTGCAACATCCCCTTGATGTCAGGAACAAGCATCTGCCTGTTCCTTATGCCCACTCACTTTCTGTGTTCTCCTGCATCCCAGACCTTCTGCGCAGCCTGTGCTCACATGCCAGTGGCACTGTGACACCCTGCTCTGGGTTAGGGACAGCCCTTGTACTAACTTAGGATTTGTCAGCTCAATCTCTGCAGCAACCTAGAAACTTTTTCCAACAAAGATGCTGGCCTAGAACTTGCACAGTATTTCTTATGATAACACAGAACAGTAACTTTCCCCTTTATTTACCTAATACTATGGAAACATCTGTACACAAATGTTTTTGGAAATGGAAACTTTCAGATTAAGTGACTACTGTTATCTTCTTGAAGCTGATCCCATTTACTATTAGCTGAATTCTACAGCTTTTCAGCCCCACATTTGCAGCAAATACGCTGGCTTCTTTCTGACCATCTTTAATAGCATCTTAATACTATATTCTGATTTAACAACAGAGGTAGAAGACTCCTCAGGAGGTTTGTTGTCTACTTCATGTTAAGCATAATCATTCATTTACATACATGGAATCGCTGAATGTTGTCCAAAGAGAGTAACATTGAGATCCAGACATTCTTCTCAGTTCTACAGAACAGAATCTGAGAGCCACTGGTGTCATTGCACTTGCAGGCAGGAAAGAACTTCCACAACTCTTGAATACACCCACTTTGTCAACAATGAAAATCCACCTTTCAGTCAACACTACTGACTACAGCTATTTAAGCTATTATTTAAACCAGTGCACACAGACTAAAGGCCTTTTCTATCAAGACAGCACGTACAATTCTGCAAATTTTACTTTACTGAAGAACAGCAACTTTGGGAAAAAGACCTCTTTCAAGGTGTTTTAAGGAAGAGCTAATGCTCAAGTCTAGCCAAAAAGTTCTTTGCTATAATTACATACAATTGCAATGCTTTAGATCTTCCTGTTTATGAAACTTTCCAGTTTAATGCCTAAGGCCCTGGCTAAGCCTTGACTTTACCTGGACAGAATATTTGCCAACAGACCCAGACGTTTTTTGCACCAAATCAGTATTTGAGTCACTATTTGACTTAGAAATTTGACCCTATTAATATGACAGCTGGATCAATTTTGATGTGGGCTTGAGGAATCATTTCTGGAGGTGGTTATCCAATCCTTCATTGATTTTGTTGTTTGTTTGCAAACTATGGGATGCTAGTGCAGTATTTTAGTAGTTAATAGTGATTTTATATCACATGTGTTGTTAATAATGGTTATTATTTGATTGATTTTTAACTGCTCTAAGATTTTGCTCATTCATTGTGTATATGGTTTTGTGTTGATATTGATGTGCAAGACGGAAGTACATCTCATTTTTTATTTTTTTTTAAAAAAAAACAAAAACAGGGGGAATTGGTGCCCTAAAAGCATTTGATTAGTGTAATATGTGCATTAGAAATTTGGACCACAATGATGAAATATTTACATCAAACATTTAGAAAGATCATATAAGCTGAATTTACAATTAAGTGTACCACAGCTAAGTCAAAATAATTTATTCATTTCAAGGAGAGAAGTGCCTGTGTTTTGTTCACAGGTTCAAAAAGGTCACTTATTCATCTGACCAGACTGTCTGCCTCTGAAAACATGAGATCCAGTGAACAGAGAAGTCACCATATAACCTTAGAACTCCAGACAAGATCAGAAGTGGACCTGCCAGGACACAGTTGTGTCTGAAAACTACACAGACAGTTTGCCAACAGAAATTTTATGTTGTTATTATGATGTTGTGTCTCTACCAATTTTTTTTCAGTTATTTTCTGTTTTAAGATTTAGAAAGATGTGAAGAACAACCTGGACATCGATGCCCTCAGTCAGTCACTGATCGGCTGCCAGCTGACATCACAGGAGCAGCAGACATTCCAAGACTGAATCACGTTAAATCATAGTCTGTGAGAAGAATTTTGTAGAAGATCTAAAGGAGTATAGAGACTCCATTTGACTGTATTTTTGTTATTGTAACTGTATTTTTACCCTTTAAGCAAATTGCTTTCACGCTTAGATCGCATAAATACCAGAGCACCAGTGTGTTAAAAGTAGTTACAGTTTAAGATAAAAAGTTTAGCCTGTGTGATAACTGTTACTCGTAGGTTATTGATAACTTTAGAGAAGATATTAGTATAAAGTGTAAGTATTCCCCCTTCAAGAGTTAAAGTGAGCATATTTGAAAGTTCATTTAACTTTAAACTTTAAAGGAATTCATTCAACAAATTATGAAAGCCTGATTAGATGGGATTCTGGAAGCATGGTGTAATTTGTGTGTAACAAACTGCTTATAGTAATCATGCTGTGTACAGTCCTGACGAACTGTTTGCTAACTAACATCCAGAAGCGACAGAACATATGGGTCACTTTGGCACACTTGACAGGCCAAAAATCAATGTGTCTAAGCCTAGCCACACCTGGAGAACCTTTTGCACCTGTATTGTAGGAGTCCCTGAATGGGATCCTCAAGCATTTAAAGGTTTAGTTAGCAATGAAACTCAACTGAATCAATTGACAATGTTACGAGAGTGCAATCGCACCGTTGGTTTCACATCAAGACAACTTGCAGCCTGCTGGCAAGCAAAAATTGTTGAAGTTTTCAATGTTACCATAGGGCCCCCGGAAGAACTGGACTTGTTAGGCTTCACCAATACCTCAGGTGGATGGACAATGTTTGAGCTCCCGACAAAAAGCCACTCCAACAAAGTAACGCAACACTGAGCTACAGTTAACCCTATAGTTGATCTTATCACTAACACCGAAAGTAAAGCCTTTTATTCACAGTGCGAACTCACAGGACAATCACCAAGGTGATTACCTAGTTCAATATTTTTAATCTGTGGAGATAGAGCATGGAATGGAATTCCTGCTAGCCCACATGGAGGACCCTGTTACCTTGGAAAACTTACTTTGTTCCATCCAAATTTACACCAATTACTGAATAAAGCTGGTAAAATAAAAAATATCAAACAGTCAAAGTGAAGCCTGAATGAATTACAATGCGATGATGTTAGAGACCCAGACTTCTGGGGTCATGGTATAATATGGCTAGCCTCCTTTTCTACTCCAGGAGCAGCTGCTGCTAAAGGCTTGTCAACTCTAAAAAAGCTAGCTTGTTGGACCAGGAAAGAACTGAACTTAACATCAACAATGTTAAGTGAACTTTCAGCTGATGTGAGTAATGTACGCCATGCCGTATTGCAAAATCAAGCTGCAATTGATCTCTTGCTCTTAGCACATGGACATAGTTGTGGAGAGTTTGAAGGTATGTGCTGTTTGAACCTTACTGATCATTCCGTTTCCATCCACAAGCAACTAAAACAGCTACAGAAAAAGAAGATAGTGACCCCACTGGAAGCTTGTTAGCCAACTGGGGCATTACTGGATGGTTGAAGACTCTTGTGCTGGAAGGGGGATAAATTTTACTTATGGCATTAATAGAGATAGTTGTTTCTGTAGAAGTGTAAAACGAATCCCATCTAAAGCCTGGCTTGTGCAAAAAGAGAAAGGGGGAATTGTAGAAGAACATTTTGATAGAATAAAAGCATGATATTTTGTAAAAGCCTGTCTGCACAAGCCAGCCTTTGATATAAGTGACAATACTAAAGGCAGTGTCCTTGAAACTCTCCTGAAGCAGCGAGAAAAAAGAAAAATAAATCTTGTGTACTGAGAAAAGAATGAAAACAATATGTATTAATCAATAGTAACTTGCTAAGCCTGTGGACCCTGTCGGACCCTATAAAAGTGTGCTAAAGATAGAAATAAACGACATACGCCATACTTCTGTGAAGACTCGGTGCATAGTCTGAGCGGTTTCTCAATACATCTCAATTCAGAATTACATATCAGAAGGTAAGAAGCCCTTGTTACTATGAGGTGAACAGGAAACATGTCTTTGTCAATTTTCAACTACTGTAAAATTCGTAATAATGAGGTTACTGCTCATACCCTCCTCTGGAGACAATGGGGCCTCTTATGGTTCTAACAAGTGCAGTTTCTACTAAATACATATTTTTTATGTCTAAATACAACAGAAAGCCTCTTTTTCTCCAAAGAATTTATAAACATTTAATCAGGCTAAATTATTATTAAAGGGAAACACTGTAGTTTTTGTGGTGTCTCTGGCATTATGTTTGCTATTCTATGAAAATTTCAAAATTTTTCTTTTGTCCACTCAGAAGTAGATTCAAAGAGGAATGCAACATGATGACTAAGATGAGTTCATCTTAAGTCAAGTACTTTTTTTTCAAGCACCTAATAACAAATAATTTGGGAAAAATACTGTTACAGACTAACATGTCTATCAGTATACACTGTCACACACATGTCAGCATTTGCTTCTTCTCTTTTATGCTGCTGTTCAAGAGGATGCATGTATGTTTCCTAGAACCAGGCAATTAGAATAGATTCAGCTCCATGTATAAACAGTGTGAGAGCAATAATTTACATGGCCTCACTGTATGAAGGCTTTGTGAGGTATATGCAGGACACTCTGAAAGTAAATGAAGTTTGGGGGAAGATGAATGTCTCTACTAAGCTAAATGAAGCAGCTTGTTATGGGATTGCAATTTTTTGCAGTGCTTGTTTCCAGAAGCATACATCAGACTGTTAACTTCCATAATGGAACACCCCTTTCCAGAGTCAATGGATTGATCTACCAGGTAGATGCTGCAAACAAGGCCTCAGGACACCCTTGCTCAGACAACACCTTCCTTGATGGAATCTTAGACATAACTTAACATAACATAATCTTAGACAACTCTGAGTGCCTTTGTGGGCAAAACCACAACTTTATTCCATTTGCATGGCTCAGACTCTTGAGCTAATGACAGTTTTATCAAAAAAAAAGTCATTTGAATCTATGCACATAACCATCTGTACAGAGTTCAAAACAGTGACAGCTACACTAATATATGCAGATAATTTAAATAGTGTGACTTCAGCTATAGATGTTCATTTTCAAAAAAGATATCTGACATTCTTACCTCCCAATCCATGTAGTCACACACATCTTCAAAGTTAGTGAGTAGAGACACTGAGCAGAAAAGCCGTGGCAACTCATCCCTCGTCATTGGGGGGAAACGACTATCTTTAAGGGCACTGTTGGAGACAAAACAGAATTTCAAAGGATTTTTTTTCTTTTTTTTAAATATCAAGGACCTAATCTAAAGAGTATTAAGGACAGAAAAGAAATCCTGATGAAATGATGACCAGTTTGATAATCCAGTCACCAATGTAACACTGATCAACATTCCCAGTTTTTTCCTTAGACATTTGTTTTGGTTCTTGGCTGGCCAATCAGATATGTTTTGAGGGTCATTCTGTCCTGAGATGGTCTTGCTACTATGACAATCTTAATTAAACACCAGCAGAAAGCTTTTGAAAAAAATTTACAAAAGCAATAGCTCTTCCACTTGCAACTTGTAAACCTCTTTCAAAAAGGATTAAACTTCTCAACACAAAGTGGAGTGTGAAGTTCTGTAACTTACAGTGATCAAACAATATAGTAATCAAATTGTAGAACTTAATTATTCAGTGAAAAAAAAAATCCAAACAAGCAGAATATTCTCTTAAAAAAACTAATATTCATGCTTACTAGCAAAGATGAATATAAAAAGGCGAAAACATCCAAGGGCTTTACAGATCTGTAAACCTACAGGACCTGGAGATTCTGCAAAGCAGATGTCATGATTAGTAACAGGGAAGCTTGCAAACAGCTAATCCATGGGTAATGTACTGTTCTACAGACAAACGCACCTAGTGGGCTAAAATCCACACCAAGGGAAGCTACCTGAGCACAGGCTAGCATGCCTGGAAACACACAGCAAGCAGTGCCATGAATAAGAACATCTGTAAAAAAACTATTTGCTTAAGTTTGGTTAAGAACCAGTTCAATTGGCAAAGGGAGGGTTAAAGTGAGGATGGTGTCTCAATCTTTTATTCTCTTAAGCTTTAATGTGAATAGAAACATGCTTATCCCCAACAAAAACAGCAATCTGCTAACTGAGTTTTTGGGTAAGTAAAGAGAATTTAAGAGACCTACTGAAATACTACCAAGCTCTTCACATGTCTCATTGTTTCATCTAACAGTTAGATTGTTCTTAATTGTTTTACTTGGCCTAGAGCCAGTGGCTGCCAACTGCTAATCACAGCCAAGGTACAATCACAGCCACAATATAATTACAGCCATGGTATTAGAACAAGGGCTGCAGGCTCTGCACCAGAATTGTTTTGTATAAATAGTAACAGAACTTCATTAAAGCGGACCACATAAGGACACATGAGAAAAAAACAACCCACGTAAAGTTTAACTAAAGGAAAACATCATATGTATAACCAGAAATAGTTTCCCATCAAGAACTCATACCATACACTGAAGAGTTAAAGTAGAACCTACATTTTTCTGGAGTGGGGGGGAAGGCAAGATTTTTGTTGCAGATATTACCGAACACAACATAGTATTGAAATTCAGACTCCAAAGACCTTTTCTACACGGATCTGTGAAGAACTGGGAACACTAAAGAGATTTAAAGCATAAGGCCTATGATATCCAGCTAATGACTTCCACTGAAGATGTATCATAACTGGGTAACGCTGATGTAATTTTCCAGGCTAGCTTTGAAACTGCTGGAACCAGGCAGAGTTACCATCCTCTGCTCTGGTGTTCAGAGCAACATCAGAGATAACTCCTATAGCCACAAGCATACCAAAACCATCCCAAAATAACCTAATAACCTAATTCAACTTTCAAATACCCCAACATGGTGGGGGAAATTGTGATATTTCTGCCAAGGGAGGCAAAGATTTAGTTTCAGATAAGCACTGTTGAAGTGAGAGGAGTGGCTTTAAAGCCTAGGAAGAATAAATTCAATCCCTCTGACTCAGAGGATGTGCCCTGTGAACCCAGTAGGAGTTGCCCCACGCCTGGATCCCTTGTGGGGGTGGCACCCCAGGGTGTTCTGATTGGTTCTGTGCCCCTGGGGTTTCTCCCTTGCTATGTCCTTATTAGTCCCCAACCTTAAACTCTACCCTGGTCCTTCCCCATAAAACCCCCACCCTGCCTCTGCTCTGGGCTCTTTGCCTCTGGATTTAAGCTGAGTTTGCTCCTGTGTTGAATAAATGGTTTCCTGAGCTTAACCAAGCAGAAGCCCATCTCATTGAGTTCCATGTCAGCCACCAGTAACAGCAGCCTCCCTGGACATGATCCTGTGGCCCCGGAACGCAACAGAAAATTAGTAAATATACATATGTCAAGGGAGGATAATCAGAACACAAGCACAGCTCAGACCAAAAGTCCGTCTAATTTTAAGTCTACCTAGTACTAAGTCATTACCAAGAGCAGATGGAAAAATGAATGAATACAAGAATATGGTCACAGTAAATGTCCTGGGGTACCTTCCTAGAATACTCTCTGTGAATCCAGTTATTTATAGCTTAGTTATTTTGAGTCAGAGATGGGATTGCTGTACTTTAAAGCTCTTCTGAATTTTATTTTTTAAGTTCCTGTATACTTACAACATTTTACCCCCTTTTAAATAAAAAAACATGCTTAGAAACCCTAATCATCTTCCAAACCTAAACCCTAATCCTAAACCACATTGCTACTACAGGCTTGCTTATTTGCAGATGGCTCGTTTCCCCAAGGCCTGCTGCATCTCTGTCATACAACCAATCTATGCGAACACTACTGAGAAACACTCAGACATACAAGCTTTATTTCATAAACAAACAACAAATTCAGTTATCCCTACAAACAACTGTATGCACAGATACTGCTAATATTACTTCAAATCTGTTTCTCAAAATTTATGCATCCATCTTACCAAGAAAAACACTTCCCATATTGCAAGAATTTAAAGCCTTCAAAAGGTTGTGGTATTTTTCCCTTTTTTGCACAGCTTGGTACTGGAAGTTTGTCTTTGAATTTCAATTCCTATAGCTGCCAAAACCTACTGTAAATTTCAACTTTTTGAGGCAAAGGTTGTCTGTGTGCTGTGGGTATAAGTCTGACCCCAACAACGGTAGCAGTAGAACTCTCCAGCAAATGCCCACTCACCGAAGATCTGCTGCATTGGCAATGAGAGATGATAAACCACCTGTAATTTAGCATTCTTTAAGTTGCACAGAAACAAATCTCATCCCATGCTCGTGTAAGTCATGTCTCAGAGAACCATAGACTATCCTAAGTTGGAAGAGCCCCATCAGGATCATCAACTCTGGGCCCTGTTCAAGACACTCTAGCTCAGATACCCCACTTAAACTGAACTCATAATTTGAAATACGATGAGCCAAATCATAACAAATTTAAGCATTGATAAAAAGCTGAGATATGAAACCTTCAGGTGAACAGTGGGAGCAGGAAGGCACACAAAGGTGTAAAAGCCTCAAGGCACACAGAGGCAGCCAAGTGGTTCAGTTTCAGTGAGAGCAGTGTCATGCAGTGACCAGCATATGCTGAGCAGCAAGCTCAGCTGGCCTACTCCATTCTTCAGTAAATGACACTGACACTAACACCTTGTCTTCATGTAACCACCTCATGATAACTAAAATATTGCTATCAAATGATAGAGCAATTTCAATTATAACTAACTCCTGCTGAACTGCCAGGTGCTATTCCATCTGTACAGCATGCTGGAAAATTTATCCTCAACACCTCCAAGGCTACATACACTGGTGCACAGATCCTGTCTCAAAACTGCTGCTGGAGGTGAGAAAGCTGGCAGAATAAGACCAGAGATTTGGGTAACAGCCTCTGACACCACTCTGACTACACAGAGTATTGCTGTGATTTTATTCCTCCCTGTCTTCAGACCCATTTGGTCTTTCAAATTGCTTTGCTTGTGTTGTTTCATAAGTAAAACCCTAGTTTACCTAGAGAAATTTGTACTTCGTACTGACAATCAAGAACTGGAATAAAACCTAATGCAGGGAAATGCCAACAAGAGAACATCTACGGATTAGCTTCACATGAAATAGTCTCCTAAGAAAATTTATGAAACAAAAATTTTATCAGGTGCCAGTTTCAGAAGAACTACCTTAAAACTTTGTAACCTTTTCCTAATGAGTTTGGACATCACAGACTACTTCAAAAACCAAGATCTGTTTTATTGTGCTCTATATTACAGTTAGAATACCAGTCATCTTCTCAATCATTCTATTATTGTTACCATGGCCCGAACCCTACAGTAACTTCCAGATACCTTTGCAAAGCCTAAAAGCACACCAGAGCTTTGTAAAGTCACTTCACAGATGAACTGCTTTCATTTTTGCATTTCTCAATGCCTGATTAGCAGGAGACATATGGCATTAGAGATTGAGTTTGAACTTCATCTCAAACTCAGCCATTATCCTTGAGTTTGAACTTCATCTCTGTGGGTAGCACATAAAAAAACATCTATGACTGTTCTCATGATGCCAATGGAACAAGATGGTGTGCAGTAGTTCCTCAAGGGCAGCTTCCACATCATAAAAATCTCAGCTTTCAATGCTTGATAGACTGACACACTCTCAGAAGCGTCAGCAGATGTCAACACCTAGTCAGTAAGGATAAAAATCTTTGCATGAGCTTTTACTTTTGGCATCGCTGTTCTGGGAAGAAAGAGAATCAGTTGCTACAAGCAGTAGTTTAGCCCTTACCATACAATTCACACACTCTACAAACATCTATGGATGGAAATTCAGACCTGGACCTCTCCTGACATGTTACTGCACTTGCTACGTGCCTCTTGGTGACCAACTCCCATTGAGCAGAAAACAAGGCAATGCTTGCATTCCTCAAAAGCTTGTCACTGGTCTGAACTCAGAACAAAAAAACACCATGTAACTGTGGGTAATCAACAGTCTTAATTGGAACAGGTGAATCTGTACATATCTGTACTTTTATAGCCTTAGAATATGATTTTACAGGATTATTCAATGCTGTATTTTTCTGTCAATTCTTCTGTTAGGAAAAAGAACAAAATCTGGCATATTAAATACCAAGTATAAAAAATATTAACTCCAAATTTTTTAAAAATTTTAACTCCACAGAATGAAGGAAGGGTAAGTGGAAATAATCAGCAAAAGAAGTTGAAAAAATTAGGTGGAGTTCAAAACTACTTTTAAAGAAAATCCCAATAATTGTAAAATTGTTTCCCAGGCCATCTGTTCCTTTATGCCCAGAAACAGATGATATATATTGCTGTTGACTAAATGGAAGTACATAGTACTTCCATTTAGAGAGTTGAAAAGAGGCAGTGTCAAGCAAGGGGAATTCTACCTGGCCAATAAAAGGGCATTAGTTTTTCCCCATATAGTCTGGTCCATGATAAAAGTGAAGCAAGTAAAGTCAGAACTGAATCCTTTTTTTCAACTGAGGTTTATTTGGCTACAGGAAATGCTTATCAGTAACTTCATTTTCCAAGGACCACTCCTTGTGGAGGATGTGGGATATAGAAAAGCCTGCAAACACTTTAAGACTCTGAAAGTATAACAAGAAAAGGGAATTGTTTGAAGTATTTTGAGTTGCTGTGACAAGCAGCATGATGATTCAAAAAAAAATATATTCCTTACATATTTATGCTCCTTAAGACTACATCTTGTTTTCCATAAAATATCACTAGAGAAGCTCTTAGAACAACCTGTAATGATAGTATGTGCAGGTGAATCAAAATGAAATACATCATAGTGATCTCCATCTGAATTTCTGCGAGCCATAAAAATGCCTTAAAAAAAAAAGACAGCTTCAGTCTTTAAGCACCTAAGGCTCTTATATGTGATGTGGCATATGGGTAACAAACAGTAAAACACAAATTGGGGAAATGAGAAGTAGTAGTGGAGTTTCATTACTGTTTAGAAATGCTTCAAAATCCTTGTGACTGAATAAAAAAAGATCATTTAAAAAAGTTTAATAGCATATAAGCATCAAAAATAGTAAAGAAGGATTTTGATGCAGATGAATGGTGGTATTAAATGAATTAAATTCCTATTATTTTACTCATTGTTATTTAACAGCAAACACTAACGATGAAATTACATGCTAAAGCTCTTTTTTGGGGATAGTCACATCTACAGGCTGGACAAAGAGTGATGCAAAGGAAGCTGTCAAACACTGGGCATGAAGTAATACTCACTTTTATAGGAAGTGTGAATGAGACAGAGACATTAAGCGACTCATGCAATTTAGGAGGCTTACATAGTGAGTCAGTGAAAGAACTGAGACTAGAATCCAAGACTCCTGACTCTTAAAAATCTACTTTTTTGTGACAGCCTCTCAGTGGGCTCAGCCTACCATGTAGAAATGTGTCTCCCAAAAGATTAATCAAACAGAACTGATAAATTTAATGCAACTTAAAAACTAATTCTCCATTATTTTTATAGCTTGTTCTATTGTAGTCAATTTTTTTTAACTGGTTTCTGATATCGAACACAGTTAAATCAAACAATAACTTTCTGGCATCTAAACAATTCTTCAAATTCATCAGTAGACATATGAAAAGTAGGCAAAAGATCTTATTTTATGAACTATTACCCTCTTCTGAGAAACAGTACCTTGGCACTACTTTCAGATGGTAGGGAATAGACTTAAATCCTACCAGCTCTTCATTTACCTCAGTAAATGTAACCCTGAGATTCTGGAATTTTTTCACTGAGCAAATGAGAATTAGCAGAATTACCTTTGAAGACGTATTTAACAAAGAAATGGCCCTTTGTCAATGAACTCAGCCCAAAAGGCCCAAATATTGTTCTTCAATTAATTCAAAACCTCCTTAAATCAATAAGTGGCCAACTCACTGGATTTTAGGGAACAGCGAAGAAAAGACAACAGCAAGAGACACCTGGTGCCAGGGTTTCAGAAGAAAAAAAAGACAGTATTTATAGTTCCATTGCTAGGTTACTGAGCAGTGAAGTTAGTTCAGACTTTTACTTTTTCATTCAGTAACTTTAAGAGGAAGAAGTTAAGGAGCACTTAAGCAGATCACCAGTATTTTCCCAATAAAAATCAGCTCTCATAGCTTGGTTTGGCAGAGACCAGAGAAAACTAACAGCTTCCAAGTCACGACATACAATTAATTTTTAAGCCAGAAAAGCAGAGCGTGCTCTACTTCAGAAAGTAGAAATTATTATGAATACAATCCTCCTAGGTGTTAGCATAAGCCATCAGACAGCCCAATACAACCGTGAGGTCATCCTTCTACCGACTTTTACTTATGACCAGCAGAATCTTGTCAATTTAAATGGAGATTTCAAGGAGTAATTTAAATGCAACATCAAATCTCTTGAATGCAAGCAAAAAGCATTTCTTTATATTGTTCTTTTTTAGGGTCAGACTGGAAGAATTTCCAGGAAACAAAACAACTGTGAATGACGTGTTTTTTCCTGAACCCTCCCTTACATTTGAGAGACAGAAAGAGAAAGAACATTTATACTTCCTGCACATTATGTTGCCAAGTGGTAGTCACAGGATAAAAAGAGAAATACACACTTGTTGTGTGGCACAGAAGTACATCTCTGAAGTTCTCAGCTGATTTTATCAGCACAGCACCGCAGGTAACAGCAACAGCATTCCAGGTGGGACAAATAAAATACTGATCTGGCATTTTGGCTCTGGCATTTTGGCTCTTGAATCAATTTATTTATTTTTTTACTCCATGAAAGTGGAGTATGCCACAAAGTATTTCTTCTCCCTGAAACCAGAGATGTAACTTAATAGGAAGAAAGAAAAACCTGCTACTTTATTTTAGACAGTTATTTTAGTTTGAAAAGAATACCATTCCTTTTAAGACAAATCAGAGCCCATATATAAATTAAGCATTTAGAAAAGCTCATCAGAAAAGGCAACCTACGTTGGCTATGTAAGACAATTTAGTCTCTATTTTAGACAGCCAGCAGCTCCTAAAATAAGCTGTCTATATGTTCTCCTTATTTAATGGCTTCAACTACATTAAGAGTATTTTTATGAGCACACATATATTGCGGAAACCATACCCACAATTAAAAATCAAACCATACTGGTATTGCTCGTAAGGTTCTTGAGCCCTTGTTTTTCCATAAAAAAAAACACCAGTTGTTTAAATCAAAAGAAACCTTTACAGAATGTTTCTAGGAATCCTTAAAATTTCTAGACAAATCCTTATTTAATTTCTTATTCTGGCTACATGGTACAGAGCACACATGAAGGACTGACATGGTCTTGAGATGCTGCTCAGGGACTCTGCAGTCACTGTGAGTACCTGTTAAGACACAGAGCTAATGTGCACCTGCCCAGTGACCATGGGCTGAACCTCCTGGGGGTTTCACTACTGCTGGTTCCTCAATTAGGTCTGTCAGCCTTGTATACATAGCAGATGAAACCTCAAACTCCTCACTGACTAACCATGACAAAATCTCTTTTAAGAAAAGAAAGCTCACAAGAATGAAGTTCTAAAAGCCAACACTCCTATAAATTCATGACTTTTTAGCAGAAAGAAACAAAAATATTTTTTCTACTGCTCTGACAATTACCCAGAGAAATATTCTATCACACTGGATTCTTCCAAATAAATCTAGTTCATCATTATGCCACAATGATGTTACCCTGTGTAGACATGATGCCTGAAATTAATTTATCTTTCTTTCTGACATGAAGTATCAAGGAAACAACAAACACTTGTATGGATAGGTTTTTAAAGTTTAGGAGAATTCTGTGTACATGCTGTTACGGACTCCAAGTTGAAAAGTATTACCACAGAAGTCACCGCTCTTGCAACTTGCTCCCATCAAAAAGTTCAGTTAAAACTAAAAAGATCCACGAAGTAATATTGTAGGTTCCTGACTACATTCATAAGAGTTAAGTTTCTATGGCTTTAACTTCCTTACTGTTTCCTAAAACCAGAAATTGTTTTTTATATATACAGTATATATATATAGTGCTTCTGTGGTTTTAAAGGACTAACTGACCTTTCAAAAGGCCAAGTCAAAGACTCAATTTTTATCACAGTTTTAGTCTTGCAGGGCATGAGGGCATCATTTTGCATTACTATACAATATACCCTATTACACCAGAAAAAAAAAATCAAAATCTTCAGTTACACTGGCTTTAAGATGCAGCAGAGCTTCAGTAACAGCTCAGATGTACACCCTGACAGAGGTGTGTTAAATCCAAAGTTTTCCCATCACACAGGGCAGTGAGAGAGAGGGGAGCTTGAAGCACACGAAAGCCCAGAGTGAGCAGTTACTATGCATTTGCCCAGATGTAGGTGGAGAGCTGCAACTGCTTGTTTCATCCATTCCATACCGTACAAGCTGAACCAAGGCAGTTTGGGACATCCGCCACCTCACAGCTGCCTGTGCTGGGAATTGCTCCACACAGACCCCAAACATCTAACTACAAGGGAACATCAGGTCCACATCTGTATACAGGTGGCATCTTCACAGGGGGCAGCTTCTTTTCTGCCTTTTCCTGTATCATCCCTCACCTGTCTATAGATTATAAATCCTGATGGGATAAATGACAATGGAATTCAAAAATGCATGACAGCTGGTGTCGTAAACATTCGGGAAGCTGAAAGGTGTCAGTTCCCACAGAAATGTCTTGGTTTGCTACATAAAAACTAAACCCACAGCACCTAAAACAATCTCCCAGCATAACACAGTAGGCTTGTCATAGTGATTCCAGATGCTTGTTTAAAAACTGAGCAACAAAACTGACCAGAATTTGGCATGCAGGTTTTTGTTTGGTGAATACATGATAATAGACTAGTCAGAAAACTCTTAACTGAGCTCCAACTGGACTAAATTATAATGTCACTAAAAGGCTTTTCAGCAGATGGCAAAGTTTAGAAAATGAAAAAAAATGAACAACTCAATTACACTTAGTGTGAGCAACATTAACCGCTCAAATCTCTAGGAACATAAAAAGAAATCTCTAGAATTCTTTACCTCTGAAACTTAAAATGAAACTGTTTTTCAATCAGGACTTTAATTTATCCATCACTGTGATTTCAAATATATATATATAATCAGGTTAACTATAAGGAAAGCAAAAGGCATGGTAGATTATGCAGTAAATCAATTAAGAAGCACAAATATTACAGAATCACAGAATAGTTCTGAAAGAGACCCTAAAGATAATTTTATTTCAACCCCCTGCTGTGGGCAGGGACAGCATCCACCAGATCAGGTTGCTCAATCATATTTGCTTATGTGAGGTATTGAGTAAATGGTTCATAGAAAAAGATTAAGACAAGAAAATATGCTGAAATATGAAGGCATTAGGAAATATTGTCTGAGAAATGAAAGGTAACAGGTTCCAGTGTTGAAATTCTTTAACAAACAATAAACTGAGAATAACCCAAGGTCCACACAGCCTTACAGACTGGAATACAACCACTCAAAATACAGAACACAGAATAATACCCTGGCTTGTTTCCCAAGATGTGTTTCATCAATATCACAACTCAACTTGGATTATGTTCAAACCAACTGTTTTTTAGCCAAGCAAAATCTCTTACTCATCCTGTGAGTACATCTGCAGAGAGATGCAGATCTGAGTGCTGTCAGCATAGAGGATGGTAAATGAGCTCATATCATCTTACTAATTCTCAGTGTTTTTATAAATACAGTAAAAGATAGGCACAAGATGAATACCCTGTGGTACATCACATGTAATAAGATGTGATGTGACACATGACATGTTATAAGACCTCAGTTAAAGAAATGGTCCCTCCTTATTTCATGAGACCTGGTTTCTAGGCACTTGCTCCCACTATCATGAAACTGTTCTAGAATGCAACCATCAGAACTGCTGCATCAACATAATTTAATTCCTACTTAAGGGAACAAGAAAAACTTAACATTTTTTCTGTTCATTTTGCATGTGTGCAGGTTTTTATTTCATATATGAATCTCATTAAAAGATCAAGCTATGATTCTTCATTACCTCTACAAATCCCCAACTGAAAAAGAGAGAGTTTTAGATATATAAACACATTCTATACATCTGGAAGCTTTACTTCTTGCATTTCCTTCCCTTTTCTTCCACACACAAGCTGTCTGTAAGCTATCTTCTTACTCTCCTTTCAGCAACTCTGCCACTTCTCTCTCGCTCATGAGAGAGGGTCATCCTTTTATTCCTTCCAGATTCCTGTCAAATTCTGTCTACTTGGGGTGCCATGTTCTGTACCACCTGCAACCTACTCAGCTTACAGAAGTGCCTGGATGGGGCACTCACAAACCACTCTCATCTACGCTCAAGATGCCCAAGCAACAGAACATTTGCAAGCTCAGCTAAACAGTACATGCAGTTCAGTGTCTGCCAGCTGTTACTCTGTATATGTTTTTCACTCTAAACCAGGTTTTGAGTAGCAAATAAAAACAGCTGAAGTGGAATGAAAGGAAGTTCTGAAATGAAGAAAAGACAAAAGGTCCAGGTTAGGCTACATCTGTCCATAGCCTCAGAAACTGTGACTCGGTATTCAAGGAATGCATTTAAATCAACAGCATAACATACATTTAAAATGTCTGCTTATGAGTAAGATATTTTAAATCACATCATCTTAGAGAAAATACAGGCCAAATTCTTCTGCCTTTGAAGGTAGTAGAGTTTTGCCATTCACTGCACTGAAGTCTAAACCAGGAAAGGACTATTCTGTCCATGTGTGTATTCAGCTTTTAACTAGAAACATCTAGTTCAAGATGTTCAGAAACATCTTGCATTGCTACATATGTTTAACTAAGGGACTTGTAGCCAGACCAACCGAAGCCCAACTATTCAATGTTAAATGAGGATACAGTGTGAACACAGAAAAAACTGGTTTAGTCATAATCATACCATTAGAGATACAATTCAACACATCTAGCTAAAGTGGTTAATATTTAAATGGAAATAGATTTCATTACCCTTCTAAAAAGTGATTCATGAAACGTTTCACATCCTGAATGTCAGGAATGCTTTAGTCATAGACTGTCTTGTGAAATCATATGTAACAGCTCTTGGAAATTCACATTTTTTTGGGGGAGGGGAAGAGCATGCATTGTAGACTTCCACAAAACTGAAGAGGGTTTTCTGAGTAACAAACCTGAAAGTCACCCTTTCAGTAACTGAAAAAGCTGAGCACACAAAGAGGGGTAGCTCTGACAAATGAGGCTGCATGCAGCACGGAGACCTCCACACACAAATCAAAGCTGCTGCTCTTTGCAATGAGGGATTAGCAGCCTAGGTCAAAGGAAAAAAAGCCTCTCTGTAGCTAAGTGAGCAAACTGCAGAATGCATCCTCAGCACAGATGAGAAAGGGCCAGCTAACCAGCTTGCAAATTGTGCAGAAGCTTCTGGAACAGAAACAAAACAAGCATCAGTTTCTTGACAGAGTATGTAAAATATTTCTGCTGAAAAGTAGTGATGCCCTGCTGTCAAACCAAGGTTACAATGACCTGTCAAATATTTTAAAATTACATTTCCCCTTTCTCTTCTTTGTGTTCACTTATATAAAAAGCATTTTTTCTTCATGGCCAAATGAACACATTACATGTGAGGCTTTAACAACAATACCTGGAAATAACTGGCCTACAGATAATACACGCAACTCTTTTAACTCCAATAAGAACTGAAGCTGTTAAATGCACCTAATATGCACATAGAACTTTCTTCCTTCCATACAGAAACCTCTTTCAACATTTGTACAGTCACATTTTATTTTTGCTTTACATGGATGCTTCAGTTAAATGGGATATAAGCCAATATTTGAAGAAAGTAATTTCTTAATATTTTATTACATACTAAATATATTTTTATTCTACATCACTCATTTTAGCAACATTAAATGAAAGAAATGAAGAGTCTCCTGAAGTAAGAGATACTGTTTGAATGTACCAGTGTGGATGCATTTCTAATCTGGCTTTTATTTATCAATAAAGCACTAAGAATATTACTCATAATTAAGCTGGTATCTAAAGTAGCAAATAAATTGCATGTTACAAGAAGCTTGACACCTATTTCAGTTTGTGGTATTATAGAAGTCATAGAATTACTTGAACTAGAAGTACCAGAAAGTTGTACTGTTCAAAAAAACCCAGGAGCTTTTCTTCTTTTCCCCCCTGTAAAATCAAAACTAAGGGAATTCTAATGAACTGAAAAATACAGTAACAATAAAAAGTCACCTTTCCTTGCTGGTAAAAGTTTGCAATACCTGATTTCATATACAGACTTAAACCACAACTGTTAATAATTGTCATTAAAGGGCTCTTTCACTGAAGCTGGGACTGCAGCTTCTGACAGATGGGGTTTCCAGGAGCTGTGCCCAGGCTCAGAAGAGCACTTCCTAACATCTACACCAGTTCCCCAAGTCCTTGTGGGAGTTATTTATATATTGTAGTTCTCCAACCTGAAAGACTGCTTGCCTGACAACTGACCCATTAATGCAAGTAAGCTGCACTAAGAAACAAAGATTATACCACTGCACTGGAACAGCGAACCTAAATTTACACATGTGAGCTGACACTTTGTAGCCTACATATTATACTTAAAATGTAGGCACATGTCACCATTCCTGTACAGAGAATATCCTTGCTTGAAGAACTGAGTGTTACCAGTCCTGCAGAAATTTGTACAGATAGCCAAAAAAAAAACAACCCTCTTCTCCACCATGGTCAAAAGCTATTCTTCACATTTAAATTACAACTATAGTTAGAAAATTTTTAATTAAAAGTCTTGAAAACTCAAATAAAACTAAGAATCTTTGAGATTAGAAATATTTTTTTGTTATATAACAAATATTCATAAGTAATGGCTTATTTGCATACTTTTGCAGCAGTAAGATGCTTTGTGAACTGCATCAACAAAGTTATTTACAGAGCTAAAAACATAATAAAAGTACATTCAGTTTTTTTGGCTATCCCAAATATACACTCATTTAGAGCATATACAGCACTCCGTACATTTTTTTCTAAGGAGTACAATTGAAAATGGCAGAATCTGAAAAGTGCATCTGCAATTCAAAGGAAAGAGACAAACCTGGAGTGCTTCTGTCCATAATATAGTATTTCTAAATTGATGTTAGAAAAGAAAAACCTGGTTATTTTCAGGTAAGTAGATATTCCCCCCTACAATGAACTGGAGATGAACGGGAATAAAACTCCAGTCATTTGTAAACTATGAAGTTCAAGAAGTCTTTCAAGACTTTCCTGGGTGTTGTTTCTCCCTCCCTACTCTGATGTCACTTGCTCACAAATATACACAAGTATGAGTTGAAAGTGTGCAGTGATTGGGCCTCTAAGACTTTAGGACTCCCTCAGAAGGAGGGAGTGTTATAGTGAGCAGGGATAACAAAGGCTTTTGGAGGCCAGTTCCCCACACCCAGTTTGTGCTATTTCTTATTTATAGTCTTAAAAGGAAGCATCAGAAAACACCTAAATGGAGGAGGTGCTGACAGACTGAAAACTTTGAGACTCCTTTCCCACAGTGCCTCCCACACAAAACTGGAGAATTTAAGATTTTAACAGTTTATAAGCATGTAACAATTCTTTTTCCTGTGACCTTGCCTAATCTCCACCTGGTATTAAACTGGCACTGGTACTCCAACTGGTATTAAAACATCAGATTTCAGTAAAAATCAGTTCCTTGAGCCAAAGCATACTTCTACTGGACAAGGTACAGCTGCACCTCAATTCCCAGTGTCTCACTTAGGATGTCTCCTATTTAGTACATATAAGCACTGGCCAGTGGGATGTTTTACTGCCCTCACAAGAAAGTTGTGGAAAACATCCCTTGCTCTATACTAAAAATAAATACCTCCTGCTAAGCTGAGAACAGCCAGAGAGAAAAACTCACCTGGAAGCAGGGAACTTCTATGCCAACTTTTTCCATTGTCCTGCTTCCAAATAGACAAATTCTTTATTTACAATGTAAGTGCTCTGAGTCACACTTTGCCTATGCCTCTGTCTGCTGTGAGCACATTCCTATCTTGTATTCTGCAGCACTGGCCCATAGCTCAGCACATCTTTGTAGAACTTCAGAAATCAGTAAGTCACCAAGAGTCTCAGAAGAAAGCAAATGCCATTCTAAAAGATTTTTAGGCAATGCTTTGATGATATTTCCCTTAAGACTATAATATAAAGAGATTAAAAAGTTGACTAAAACCCATGGAAGTACCAACAACTACCTGTACTAGTAAAGGAAAAGTAAGTTATGGCAATATGGAACTTTGCTAGGAAAGCCAGGGTGGCCAGTTCCCCACTGTCTCCACCGTCCCTCCCCAAACACTTTTGTCAAGTAATATCCAAAGACAAATAAATATCTGACTTAGAACCAAACTAGTGTTTCAATTCAGCTAGAACTCTCCTTGAACTTACAGGGCATGCATCATTCTGTTCACATGATAGGAGACTGTGTGGAAAGAACATGAAATACAAGATCATCATGGGAAAGACTGGAGTCACAAATAACATGGCTCCTCCCTGACACCCATCTAGAAAGTCTGAGTAACTGCTGGACACAGTTCAATCAAATTTCAGCAGAATCTGATTTATTCAAAATAGCATGAGTTACATCAACTAATGAAAATTATCTTGATTGAGCATCTCTTTTTCTCAGCACACATTTTATAAGAAGTACATTTTTGAAACTCTCAATTTTTCATGCATGTCTTTTAAATAAGATAATGAAATAAGTATTTCAAACCTGGCCATTTCCTTAGTTACGCCAAATTCTACTGCTGAGACCTTAAATTCATGACAGTAAGTTTAAGTCTCAGTAAAACCTCCTCTAAACTTAATGGAGCCATTTTATACAGATACAGCAATTGTGTATTACTTTTTAACTATAAAATTTATTTTCCCTTGATTTTCAGGTACCTTTCATAAACAGTCAACTCCCAGAGTAAGTTTACTCTACAAAACATAGTAATGCATTCTCCTGTGCCATTCATATTCCATAATTCAGTCTTCCCAGCAAAACAGTAAAATGGTTATCAATATCTGATAACCCTGGATCTATTGATGCTTTGGGAGAGCATCATTATGCTCTCCTCCTTTCATAAGGATAATAAGCTAAGGACTGGCCTTCCATTTGTGCCATTTTCCTTTGCTTTCTTACAAGTAGTGTTGCTAAGGAAACAGACTCTCATGTACCATTAGGTCCAAGGGTCTAGCAAGGTTTTTCTCAGGAATAACAGAGTAGCAATTACAAAACCAGGGGTTTTTGTTTTGTTTTGATTGTTTGTTTTTAAATGAAGAAAAAAATTAAGGCAGAATTACTACATTCTCAACACATGCAATATGCAAAAAACATATATTCCCTAGGACATGCTCCTCTCTTCTAAACAACAAGATTTTCTGTCCTAACAAAATAAGGAGAAGCATTTAACCCATCATTAAAACAAAAATTTGGTGGTTTTTTTTCACTTAAAGAGCCAGTATGGTATTTAGCTTTGCCCTTTGAGAGAAGGCAGCATACAGTTCTGTTAAGCAGCAGCTCCCTGAAGTAACAACCTGGCATTGTGTGTGTAAAATCATTACAGACCTATTTACTGAACTGACTCAAAGTAACTAAGCCTGACTCAATAAATTCAGATCTATATACTTCATTTGGACTCTCTGTTATTGTGGGTTTATACCACAAACCATTTTATTAATAAACATATTCCACTAGAACAGATCTTAGGATTTACCCAAATTAAAGTTTATTATTTGTAAAGTCACTATCTACAAGCAGAGACAAAGCAACTAGCTTTTATTGGCCTGGATAAAATTTAGAAATATGAACAGCTCCAAGTTTCAGTAAAGTCTTACCTATATACAGATTATACGGCAGGCAAAGTCATGAGCCAATACAAAATGTCTGTACATTAAAATAATTTTGCTTCAGTTTCAAGAGGTAATCAGTAAATACATAAGAGATCACAGTGCTAAAACCTTAATTTTATATTTTAACAAAAGTATCTTTGAGAACGAAAAGGAGTTCTAAGATACAACATCATTAATACTTCTGGAGGGCAACACTATCATATATATATATATACACACACACACACACACACACACACACACACACATCTTCTAATTTGTAAAGTGAAGTTGAATGCTGAACTGCCTTAATATACTTCAGCCCAGTTTGACTCTCTGAACACATATGTGCTATATATTACATGCTATATAAGAATACACATGCATGTATAATAAATGTGTTCAGTACTTAGGCATTTCAAAATGTCTTTAAAGCACAGCAAATGCTCAGATACATCTTTCTTCTGCTAAGTAGTTTAGTGATACAAAATTGCAACAAAGTGATGAGAAGAAACCCTTCTCTCTGCTGCTGCCTGGCAGGTGAGCAGAACCTGCCTTATATTGGGCACTGGGAAATGCTCATAGCACAGCAACATTATCAACTACCAACCCAAAGGGGCCCGAATTACCAGAACAGCAGTCCTGCAGCCTCTTCAATATCCTTGAATTCTCCTTAGGAGCCCCCATCCTGGTCTGAGGGAAAAGCACTCAGTACACACTCTTAAGTGTCAGTTTGGCACCCCACTTCCTACCTCCCCAGGAATGTAGGATGCTCTGAAATCACTCCTACAGAACAACCTTGTAACTCAGTAAGGGAATATGATGGTTTAACTGACAGTTGTTTATGCTGGAGAAGAGGCCCAGGAGAGATCTTACTGCTCTCTCTATCTGAAAGGAGGCTGTAGCCAGGTGGGGTCAGCCTCTTGTCCCAAACACCAAGTGATGGACAAGAAAAAACAGCCTCAAGTTGAACCAGGCATTATTTAGACTGGCTATTAGGAAACATTTTCCCACCAAAAAGGTTTTCAAGCATTGAAACAGGCTGTCCAAACGAGTGGTGGAGTACCCAACCCTAGAGGGATTTAGAAGCCATGTAGATGTGGTACCTAGAGACATGTTGGAGTGGTAGGCTTGGTAGTGCTGAATTAATGGTTGGATTTGATGACCTTAAAGATGTTTTCCATTGTAAACAATTCTGTGATTCAATGTGAAAGATGAGTATCTGAGGAGTCACAGCTGCCTGCAGTCTTACTGGCTCAACAAGCTTTGACAGCATGTACGGCATTTTTATTCTTTGAACTTAGTGGATTTTATAGGTTGAACCTCCCCCTAAAAATTTCACCCTTCATGACTACAACTTGCTGTTAAGTGGGAGGTAAGCGTTACACATTCCAGAGGGTTATTGTCTCTGGTTTGTCACACGCTCTGTGGTACACAGTGGTTGTCTGTCCACTCAACTGGACAGAACCATGTTACCACATATGGCCCTAAGCACCTCTTCTCACTTGGAGATCTGCACCCTCTACCTCAATAAGGCAGCTCTGAGAACTCAGATGTGACCAGCAGGCACCTGCTTTTCACAGATACCTACAAATGGAAAGGAACCTTCCTGACTTTAAAAACAATGTTAAACATAAAAGAACAGCATAACCCTGGTGAGTTCAGGCTGTCATGAACTTACACTGCTCTCTGCAGAGTTTAATTTCAAGTATGATAATGTAAGCTTCATCTCATAATTATCAGGTGTTTTTCACTGACAGGCACCAGACAATTGTTTTTTGACAATTAAAAAAAAAAATTGTTTATTGACAATTTAAAAAAACCAACTTTCAGCAGTGGTCTACATAAATCAAAGCCAAAAGCAAGAGAGACTGCAAAGTATTATCAGTGGGCCACACAGAAGCAACAATATGCTCTGAAATATTACATTAAATATTATTTTCACAAATTAATTCAACCTATAACTGCTGTCAATAGTGAAGGTCACAATAACTGTAATTCCCTCAACTCTGCAGTTCAAAAAATTGCAGTCAGATGAATGAGTATGCTTTTCTCTATATCAATGGTAATGACTGCCTACACACATAGCAACACTGCTTGGTGGTAAAGGTTTTAGGAAGTTAGCACTGACATGTGCCACTGATTACAGGGTTAGAGTAGTAAACTCAAATGAACACTTGAAGGAAGTTGTCCTGTCTGTACAAATACTTGTCACTAGTCTTTAGCAAATAAGGCCAGCATCAATCTTAATGTGATCAGTCATTAAATATTTTTCAATTTTACCCCTTAAACTAGCTTGCCATACTGCTCTTACCACTGGATGATAAAACTTTGGAACGGGATTCCTCCTGTTACTGTTTTTGACAGAGAGAGCAGGGAATATTATAACAACAAGGACTAAGACTCTTGAGATTGCTGACAAAGACAGAGCAGTACTTGATGCCAGCAGTAGCCAAATCCTCATATGGTATGTACACCCAAATTGAGTTATGAGAAAGTTGGGTCACAGATTTCATTTTCTTCCATCTTGTGCTTCTCATCCCAAGCTTCTCTTAGTTTTCTTTCCTTGATAAGCCACATCGACTGAGTGTCCGACATCGGTCCTATTTCCCTCAGTGGAGTGAAGTAGAATACACAACAAAAAGACTGATTGCATCATATAGTCAGTAGAGACAGGTCTATGCTAGTTAAAGGAAGGTAGGTTAAACCCAGTTTTCAGCCATTAGGTTAATACACTTAAGCCTTGGAGTCCTCCAATTGTTCTTTACCTCTTTCTTCTGGGACAGCAGACACTGCCATATAACATCTCCCTATACCTGCCTGTTGTCTATCTCCCTCCCCAGATACATATTCTAGCCTTGACAGGCTAAACCAACACAGAGTTAAAAATTTATGCACCTACACTTTTGCATCCAATAGGCAAAAAACTATTACTTCAAATTCTATGAAATAGATTAATAACTAAAACAAAGAACTGAAACAATTTTGCTCAGTATCTCAAGTGTATAAAAGTAGGAGCTTAAAACTTCAGTACCAAAACCTAAGTCTTACTGCTGTAGAGAAAACATGAAAAAGTAATTTATCAATCTGTTATGAAATTCTGTGGTAACCTGCTTCCAAGTTCAGAGTAATTTCTTGAAGGAGTTGTAAAACATAAGGTATTTTTATAATCTGAATTGGTTTATTTTTATGCATTCAGGTGGGACAGCCAATTAAACACATTCACTCTAAAGGACTATTTTGCCCATGGTAAAATTTCTTCATTCTAAAATGCAATATTCCACACTGTAGAATATTTGGACATGGTTTATCTCCTAGTAAAATGAAATAGAAATCAAGTGTGCATCTCTCTCTCTCCATAAAGTTCTGCAGAAGATTTTAATAGTACACATCTTTTCCCCTATGTTTCACTGATATAACTGAATTGAATTTAACATGCAGATTTTATAAGGAATGCAGTAATAGCTTTTTTGAATCTGAGTATTCTCATCCCTCCTCAGAACGTAGGCAGATGCATCCAATTAATGATGAATCATTCCACATAAACTTCCTGTTTAGAACATACTAGCAATATCAGCACGACAACCTGTAGAGCTCAAAATGGTCACAGATCACCATTTTTGGTTACAGACTCAAAAAAGTGTAGGGTGAGGATGTCCCAAGGAAGAAACTGTTCACTCCAGATTGCTAGATGAACTATCTTTATGCTGCTTCAAAGGAACTATACCACTGCATGCAGACAGAGATGTGTATGCTACACACTAGATATGATACACAGCCTGAGATCACCACCAGAAATACTGAAATTTATTTACTGTGATCCTAAGGACTATTCAGCATATTTGCAATAAAATAATGTGTGAAGGGAATTGTGGATGTTTTGATTGCTAAGCACCAGGGCATTTAAAAACAGCTATTCCTTTGTACCATTTAACTGACTGAAAGCTGTGTCACAATTCCACAGAAGGTGCTGAAAAAATTAAGAATGAATTAGACAAACAACCTGGTTCAGTTTATTCATGCTATATCTTCAAAATAACTGAAGAAAAGTGCCTCCCTGTGTCAAAGGAAAATAAAGTCAGCAGTCATCTGACTGCATCCTCAAAGTTCTGGTCAAGTTCCACCTTCTGCAGTAGAGCCTATTCTCATTCTACCTACTTTGTTGATTAATTTCTGCCTAAACAAGTTTTTCCCTTTCAGGAAAGGGAATCACATTTTCTGTAGCTGCCTATTACCCATATACTGCTGGAGCAAGCTATAATGTCCCAGTTTCTAACCCTTCCTAGGGAGGCCTGCCAAGCTCCAAACTCTCAAAGCCCATGGACATTCCAATGGTGCTTCCTTTACTCCTCAAATGCTCTCTTCAGGAAGCTCCATAGTTGAAAAGACTGACCACAAGAAGGAAACAAGTCACCCTCTCTTTCATTTTTTTATATAATGACTGATAGAAAGGAACACCTTTTTTGTACATTCCTATATGAACTCAACATTTCAGTGATCATATTTGAAGCTTGTTATTTAAAAAAAAAAAAATAAAGCAATCTGGAAACATTTTAGCATTTTAGGTACCATAAGTATAAAAAAGATTTACCATAAAAGGTAACAAAATTCAATATGCACTAAATGTGATATTTTATTTTAAAGCAAGTTAAGTGCTTATGAAGATTTTTTTTTAAAAATAGGTTGGTATATAGTTCCATTTTCCTCATCTTGAAAATTAATGATCTATCCTCTAAAAAGTCTAGTATAAACTGACACAGCATGTGGCCATCCTGTAAATACTGCACTGAAATTATTTCAGTTCCCTTTAATTTTCATCATTTTTCATGTATTTTGACTTCAGCTTTCAGAGTTAGATAGCAGTGACAGGGATCTTATAACTAGTTTTAAAGGTATTTAAGAGTGCAGCCCTATCTGTTTCGTGAGAATGGAAAAATCTATGAGGAACAAAAACTATTTTCTTGAGCTACCACCTTATTCATAGCCTCAGGGGGAAATTTTCTGTACAAATTCATTGTTCTTGATCAGGCATACATAAAGCATATAACTAAATTAAACACTCTCCAGTACAGGGGGAAAGTTGTTTTTCATTCAGTCTGGCTCACTAACCATTAACATTTTAAGCCTTTTAACTGTCAACAAAGAAATTGCTTTGAATTTTATTAAAAGGTTCTTCTCACTGACCATTTTGAATGCTGAGGTTTTAAAGGACTCAAGCAGAAAGATTCCAGAGTGCATAATAAAAAAATTGAACATGATAAAGATACCTAGGTCTTTCAGAAATTCGTAAGGGCACCAGGAGATGAACAGTTATCTTCTTCAAGCTCAGCAGAGAAACATGAAATGAGCTTCAGGTTGCAACTAACCAGGGAGACACACAAGAAAGAACATCTCCCATTCTAATACGATTTAATGCCAGAATGGACAAGGTATTTTAATAGCTGAGGAAGATCCTGTAATGGACAAAAGCCTCAAATCTAAAATGATCTGGAAGCACTAATTATTTTAAGTGATGACAATTTTAGAGGTTTATACATGCCAGAAGGCAGCTTCTATTTTAGAGCACAATAAAGTCTATTGTAACTGAGAGGAACAAAATTCCACTAATTCTTTAGAGAATAAACTTAAGAAAACTCTTAGAAAAACAAGTAGAAAGCTTGCTATTAGCTCTAGTGATGAACTTACTAGTTTTCACTCTATTCAAAGGAAATGGAACAATATTAAAATGAATGAATTTATGTGTAGATCAAAACATGAAGATTATGCTGCCAGGAATTGAAGGATTATCATCATCACTTACCTCCCTCATCCAGAAGCTTCCCACTCAGGGGCTGGGATGTATCTGAAGAGTAACATGTAATGGAAATTTGTAGCATTAAATTAACTGCAGCTGATTGGAAGCACCTGATGGAGAAGAGGTGAGAATACCTGCTGTTTTAGAAGTGTGAACAGGATAATTCCCAAATCCGTCTGGTTTTCTCGCCTGACATTAACTAGTAAGGTTAAAATTTGTCTGAACACTGGAAAAATATTGTAATAACCAGTTACAATAAACTACTGGAAAGTAGTTTACAGATAATAAAATGAGAATAGGCTCAACTTACAGTTTTTAACTGCAAGCATAACCTTGTGACAGCAGTAGTCAAATATCCAGGCACTACTCTTACCAGAAGGAAAGAGGTTTTCATTGACCCTTTCATTGACCCAGTGACACAGCCAAAAAACCCAAAACAAACCAAAGCACACCCATAATCTCCTTAACAGACTAGTTAAATATGTAAGTCAGAGCTACAGAAAACAAATTCTTACCTAGTAAGTGTGTACTCCCTGAGTCCTGAATGCAGGTTCATGGCGGAAAAAGTACCTATGCATCCACGCAATCGTTTATCTCGACCAATCTTCCATGTTACAAACAGTGGGCTGTGTTAGGGAGAAAAAGAGAGAGATGATCACAGGAGCAATTTTAATGGTGTGAAATATCTGCAACAGTGCCCTTTCATTTCAGGCAACAGGGGGCAAGTCTCTAAAATAACTATATCTGAACAGGCCATAGCAGTGAGAAATGTTCTTTTCAATTATTTTGACTGTTCTAGAAACATTGTTCATGTTGTAATAAATTAATATATGAATAAAAATTTGAAAAGGTATAAATAAGATATATGTATTTGTAATAATATAAAATACAAAATGTAAAAAGTCCTTCTCCGGGTCTGGTTGGGATTTCCCTGCGAAAAGCAACAGATTACAACCAACACCCAGATAACGAACTCAAGCAGGCACATCAGCTCAGAAAATAGACAGGACGAGGGCCATCAAGAAGACAAAAGGACTAGCTC
>NW_015379275.1:67706-70764 GCF_001522545.3 Parus major | reverse complement strand
AGTCATCGCCAGACCTGAACACCCCACCTGTCAAACCGGTGTTGAAAAAGCAATCAAGGAGGACAAAGGGAAAAGCACTGCTGAAGATATCCATCGGCACCGGCCCAGATTCCACTACTCTGCCTTGATGACACAAATTGAAATACATACAGAATCTCTTTACATATGAGGAGATTCTGTCCGGACACTTGTTAGCTCTATTTTTCTGTGCCAGGAAATCCATTCACCTGACAATCAAAGACACTTGGTGAATGGAGCCTGCTTGGAATTCTAGCCTGAGGACATAAAATCTCTATAAAAACCTAGGCTTGAGAACCCTCAAACGTGGATTTGGGAATCCTATACCTTTGGTGTAGACCCTGTCCACCCAGCGCTGCACTGACTATTTATTGTGGTTTTTTCTCTCGTTGTTGTTTCTTATCAAAATTGTTTTATAATAAATCTTTTATTTTTTATTTAATCCAAAATTGCCTTTGCATTTATAACAGATTGGTGCCGTGACTCGGATAGGAGAAACTGTGGGAGAATCTCGCTGTCCAGGGTGGGTACCCCTGCTGAATTCAGCGGCCTGGTGAGTCGAGAATCTCCGCAGCTCATTCCTACATCCGAACCAAATTTAGGCCAGGGCAAAAACCACAATAAAAAGAGAAACGGATCCAGAGAGCTCGGGAAGGCACGGAGCCTTCGGGAAAAGCCACGGCTTGGTAGCTCGTAAAAAGTCGATCGTGCACGAAGACACCCTCACAGGAAAATAGCTGTAAGTATTGTGGGGTTGAGCTGGTGATTGGGCGAGTGTGCGAGACGTGATCTGATCACGGAGCGAGTGCGGACTTCAAGGTCGCGGTTCCATCCTCCCACGAGGGAATTGGCCGGCCGCGAAGGAAGCGATTCAGTGGTGAAAAAGTTCTCTCTCTACACGCTCGTAAAAACCTGAGACGAAAGGGAGTCTCGGGGGACTGATCACAAGGGGCTGAAAGGGGAAGGGACGTCCTGTTGAGCTCGGGAATCGGTAAACCCTTTCAGCCAACGGACCTAGGCAAAGGTCCAAAAGGAGAATCGGAGTGTTGAATACAAGAGGCCCCAGCGCAGCTAGCTGAGAGGTGAGTATTAGCAAACTTCGGTTTCTCAGATAAAGGCGGAGCGAACACAACGCAGAAAAGGTAAGATATTTTGATATGGGGAAAAAAAAAAAAAAAAAGAGTAAAATACAGAAGGATACTGAAAAAAGTTCCTCCTGTCAGGCGAAAGGATTGCTGGACATCCCACCGGAAAGTCCCTTGGGATGGATGTTAAAATATTAGGAAAACTGCCCCCAGAGGAAAGAGAAATCTAAGGCAAAAATGATCAAGTATTGTGCTGAGGTCTGGGGAGGACAAGAGTTGAGAAACCACCTCATTTGGCCTGTGTTGGGCACATTTGAAAGGTGGACATGTAACGAATTGCTCTCCTATGTGGAGAGCAAGGTTTCCTTGGACCCCGAGGAAAAGGAATATGCCAAGCTCTGGTTAAATGCCAGAGTAAGGTTATTCCCGGTAAAACAGAAAGATAAACGCGGATCGAGAGCTGAAAACTGGGAACCTCTCGATCATTTACCACCTCCATACCATGGACTGGCAGAACCTCCTGCAGTGGATCAAGTGGTGCCATCAGCACCCGCAGGCTCCCCAGAGCAACCCGCTGAGATATTCACATCTCGAGCGGAAGAGCCGGCATCGGCAGTCGTGCCGGTAGCACTCCCCCAGCCCCCGCCTGCGAAAACCCCCGCCGCCACAAACTCTTCGGAGTCTTTGTTGGTACAAGGCAGGGGAACACTCTATCCAAAATTGACAGTCTGGCCGCCACAGCCCGGACCCTCACACTTAACTGAAAGGGTCCCTCCCGATAACCGGGTGGCGGCGGAGTTCCCACAAACAATAAAGGAGAAAGCTCACACAAACTTCAGTTCCCCTCCTGCAAGTAGAACTCGTTTGAAAGCAAAGATGGGGGGTGAAGAGTGGGGAGAGATTGGGAATGGACACCATATGTTCCCTCTCAGAGAGGTACCAACAGCCCCAGGAGTTATCGGATTTGTGAATGTTCCCCTTAATTCAGGGGATGTGCGGGCGTTTAAAAAAGAAATGGGGCGGTTGTTGGATGATCCGTTTGGTGTGGCTGAGAGGTTGGATGAATTTTTGGGAAGTAGTATTTATACATATGAAGATCTCATGGCCATCCTGAGATCACTGTTTAATCAAAAAGAAAGAGAAATGATTAAACAGGCCAGTATCAGAGACTGGGAACGGCGTAACCCGCAGGGGACGCCAGGCGATCAAAAGTGGCCCAGCGTGAGCCCGAGTTGGAATGCCCAGACGGAAGAAGGCAGGAGAAGCATGATTGATCTGAGAAATATAATCATGCAAGGAATAAGGGAAGCAGTCCCCCGAGGGCAGAATATTAGTAAGGTATTCGGGGAATGCCAGGGAAAGGAGGAGTCACCCACCGAATGGTTAGAGAGATTGCGGCGAAGTCTGCAGATTTACTCTGGGACTGACCCTAACTCTCCGGTGGGGGAAGTCCTGCTCAAAACTCAATTTGTGGCAAAGTCATGGGAGGATATCAGAAGGAAGTTAGAAAAGATCGATGGGTGGCAGGAGAAAAGTCTCCAAGAGCTTCTGAGGGAAGCTCAAAAGATTTACATGAGGAGAGAAGATGAAAAGCAAAAACTCCAGGCCAAAGTATTAGTGGCTGCAGTAAAAGAAGTACAAAAACAAGACCAGGTACATGGTAAGTTTAAAACTGTACCGAGAAAGCAAAAGGGGCCTCACAAGGGCGGTCCCGCTCCCCGGAAGGATCTTCCGGAGTGTTACTATTGTAAAAAGGTAGGACACATCCAGCGGGACTGTCAGCAAAGAATAAAAGATAAAAAAGTATTTCAAGAAGATTAGGGATGTCTTGGGCTCTTTAAAATGGGGACAGAAGGGGTTGAAGGTATCAAAATCCAAACTGCAATTCACAGAGCCCGAAGTAAAATATCTTGGTCATTGGATATCTCAGGGGAAAAAGAAATTGGACCCTGAGA
>NW_015379275.1:64406-65698 GCF_001522545.3 Parus major | reverse complement strand
AGAAGAGGATTGATTCCCCAAAGCACAACATTGGGATTTCCAATCCACCAAATTTGACCGGGAGATAAAGTATTAATCAAGGTGTGGAAAGAGCTTCCCCTCAGCCCTCACTGGGAAGGCCCATTTCTCGTCCTCTTAACGACAGATACCGCGGTTCGAACTGCCGAGAAGGGCTGGACACACTCTTCTCAGGCAAAGAAAGTTTCGGATTGCAATTCCTCCGAGTGGAAAGTTACTACCCCTCCAGGAGAATTGAAAATCAAGTTTTGGCGGCACCACAAATGACGAGTGAAGAACAGATAAGTTGCACAAATTTTAATTGTTACTGTTTTCCTTTTGTACATTTTAAGTGCACTTATTGTAAGCAAATTTGAGTGACTCACTGTTTAAGGGAGTATAAACCAAGGGGTTTGTGCACTAAGTGTTACGAAAAAGAATTAGATCAGACCAACCGTTTCCTAATACTTGCCACCCAGGCAGGCCTGTTAGAACTCGACTCTCCGGAGTGGTTCCTGGTTTTCCGAAAGGGATTGAGAGGTCAACTTGACTGTAAGGCGGAACCTCTAGTAATTGTGTGCCGCCGAACCATAAAAATACCGTGCAGGATCGACATGATCAAAGCATCTCGGTGGGCGACCTTTAAGAGGAGGTTTGCCATCAGGACTTCAAGGGCCCCTGAAGACAGTCCCTGCTGCCAAGAAGATGGCTATCCCCGCCGTATGTTCTTATACGGGCGAAGGGAATGGCAGAGGGATGCAATTGTGGGGAATCCTGATGTTCCTGAACCTAGCCATGTGCTTGGCCGAGGGAATGAACCCCGAGGCGCCTCCGGGGGTGAGTCCCCTGGGGAAGTGTGAGCAGTGCCGAACTGCCACAGTAACCGAGCGATTAATCGTTTGTCCTCCGGAATTGCACGCAGGGGTATGCTGGTCGAATGATACCCAATTTGATTTGTGTAAATTAAAGAAGAAAATTTAGTGCTCCAACCCAGGGGCAAGTATTATGGAAAAGCAATTTCGGACCTCGGAAGAACAAAAAGTTCAAACAACCCACTTCCGAAACAAAAAGGAGGTAAGGGGAGTTCCCCCAATTTCGGTCTGTGGACAATGTAACAAAACTGTCTGGATTGGGGGAAAGAAACAGTCGACTTTCATAGCATATTACCAAGTCAACCCTCTGTGCTACAATAAAGCAAGCTTAAAACCTTGTACGATGGGTGGAAAAATGTATTGGGAAGGAAAAAATTTAAAACATGAAACAAAAATGTCATTCAGTAATGAACCTATAATTTT
>NW_015379275.1:24784-64051 GCF_001522545.3 Parus major | reverse complement strand
GAACGTTTTGCATTAGCCGGGAGGGAAAAGAATTTACCGATTTAGTAGGGTACACCCCGTGCGTGTGTAAACACTCTCGCGGTAAATTCAGATAAAAAAACGAAGGTCTGGCAACCAGAACCACCCGAGAGTTATTAGAGCCACTCTCGGGAAAATAACTGTGAATGAGTAGACATAATCGGACTCTGTTAGAATAAAAATCTTGGGGCCAATCCCTTCCATGCATTTATAGGCCTGAGGGAATATTGGGAGGACCCGGCAAAATCAAATAAAGGTTGGGAGGCACCGGATGAGATTTACTGGATATGTGGAAAGAAAGCATACAGTGAATTACCAAAGAAATGGAAAGGATCCTGCACACTTGGGATAATTCGGCCTTTTTTCTTTACATTGCCTAAAGACGAAAGTAAGTCTTTAGGTGCTCCCCTCTTTGAAACATTAGCACGGCAAAAAAAGGAATTAAAACGAGAACTACCAATGGCAGGAAGCAACCACAAGTGGAAAGAGGAAGAATGGCCTGCCGAAAAGATCATACAATATTATGGGCCCGCTACCTGGGCAAATGACGGCAGTTGGAGTTATCAGACCCCCATTTATCTCCTCAATCGACTTATTAAGTTGCAGGCTGTAGTAGAAGTAGTCTCGAACCACACTTCAGAAGCCCTAGAATTCCTAGCAAAGCAACACTCACAGATGAGAGCTTTTGTATATCAAAATAGATTAGCTCTCGACTATTTGCTAGCCGAGGAGGGAGGAGTGTGTGGTAAATATAATGAATCCGAGTGTTGCATGGAAATAGACAACTACGGAGAAACTATAAAGGGACTAGCGGCTGAAATAAAAAAGGTGGCACATGTGCCAGTCTAGAAGTGGAATTCAATTTTACAAGCCTCCTAGTGAAATCAAATTTTTGGGCAGGGGGCTTGGTGGAAAAAACTAGTGTTCTTTATAAGATGTTCAATTGCCGGAGTCATCTTCCTGCCATGTCTAATTCCTTGTTTGATCAGATTGATACATTCTGTAGTACAAGGAATGCAAATTGCCGCCCTCCCAATAAACCCAGAAAAAGCACAAGGGAAAACAGCCCTTCTCTCTAAACTGATGAAGTTAGAAGAAGAGAAACAAAGTAAAAATGCAATTAAAGCCTTAGAAGAGTTTGAAAACAAACACATGTTATCACAAGAAAATGATGGGGATTCAATAACAAACAGGGAAGAAAATGAAATTGATTAAGAGGAATACTAGTATTCCTCTTCCAATAACGATTAAAGTATGAATTTTTAATGTGATAAATTATTAGGCAGAGGACTGTAATAAATTAATATATGAATAAAAATTCGGAAAGGTATAAATAAGATATATGTGTTTGTAATAATATAAAATACAAAATGTAAAAAGTCCTTCTCCGGGTCTGGTTGGGATTTCCCTGCGAAAAGCAACAGATTGCAACCAACACCCAGATAACAAACTCAAGCAGGCACATCAGCTCAGAAAATAGACAGGACGAGGGCCATCAAGAAGACAAAAGGACTAGCTCAGAGAAGATATCTACCTCCGGACCTGAGAACCTGAGCCCTGCAGATTTCTGTTAAGAGACAATCAGGTCAACAAAAAGACAAGCCCCGAAAAGATAGTCATCGCCAGACCTGAACACCCCACCTGTCAAACCGGTGTTGAAAAAGCAATCAAAGAAGACAAAGAGAAAAGCACTGCTGAAGATATCCATCGGCACCGGCCCAGATTCCACTACTCTGCCCTGATGACATTGAAATACATACAGAATCTCTTTACATATGAGGAGATTCTGTCCGGACACTTGTTAGCTCTATTTTTCTGTGCCAGGAAATCCATTCACCTGACAATCAAAGACACTTGGTGAATGGAGCCTGCTTGGAATTCTAGCCTGAAGACATAAAATCTCTATAAAAACCTAGGCTTGAGAACCCTCAAACGTGGATTTGGGAATCCTATACCTTTGGTGTAGACCCTGTCCACCCAGCGCTGCACTGACTATTTTATTGTGGCTTTTTCTCTCGTTGTTGTTTCTTATCAAAATTGTTTTATAATAAATCTTTTATTTTTTATTTAATCCAAAATTGCCTTTGCATTTATAACAATGTGATATAATAGAAAATAAGATTACTGAAATAGTTTAGTGACTGAATGAAACTGCTTGGTAACAGATCAGATATGCTCACTGTACCCATTAACCTTCTCCTGTGAATGGGAAAAACCCTAGAGATCTATCTATAAAGAACCCTTTATAGAAAGGAAAAATACCCTGTCACATTAGCTATCCATCCTCCTGAACACTAATACTTTGGTCTTTAATACTGCTGGCTGGAAACAGGTATCTTTGGAAGACAACAAAATTTAGGAATGCCCTCTAAACTTAAAACGCTACCAGTAGAAAGGATATTTTCTCCATTAATCCCGTTAGCATTTAAAAATACCAAAAATGATCAGAAGTACAGCAAAATCTCCAAGTTGAACACATGACCATGACAGTTACAAAGAAATAATAATAACAAACCAGTACTAAATTGTACATACAATAAATTCATCAGAAAGAGGAGAACCATACAGCTCTTGGTGACCAAACCTATCCTTGCAGTTCTAGAGAAGTGCATTAATCAATACACAAGCAAGAGAAAACTACACTAACTTGAATTTCTCAAGGGAGTGCACATGGATCCTGGATATCAACCCTAACAAAGATTTCTAATGCTGAGATGAAAAGGGATGCTTTGAGAAGAAAAAGCACGTAAAATTTACTCTTTCTAGAAAGGTGACAAATCAAATTGCACTGTATTCTATGAACAGATCAGTCACTTCACAACTGCACAGTGTAGCAGAGATGGGTGTAACTGTACTGGGGGCACATATGTTGGGACGGGTGCACTCTGGGACTCTCAAGTAATAGCCCATATCCCTTTTCTCCTTCCACACCATTCACTTTGTCTTGTGCAGCACAAGATACTTGTCCTGTGATGGAAGAAAAGGATATGCTTCAGCCTGCAGCACTAACAGCAGCATCCAGTCCTCTCCTAACTTGCTAAAACCTGCTGTCACCTGCTGGTACACCAACTTCCTCCTTACTTGTTTGAGGCTGGACAAGTTCCCTTCTTTCAATGATGATGAATAAAAGAGGAAGCTGAAGTCAGAGTTTTTTTTCAGATTTCCTTCCATTTCTTATTGCCAGCTCTCCTCCCTTTTTTAGAACTGAAAAGCATAAAGCCAAAAGGGCTCATTACCAAACATTAATTAAAATGTGGGCTATTGCACTATTTTACATTCAGATCAATAAGTGGCATTTCACAACATTTTCAAGACAGGTACCCTTAATGGTACCAACAAAATTACTAGATCACAATGGCACTAAAATCAGCCTTTTCCCTTGAACAGAAATAAGCTTGAATAAGACTCAAAACGGACTTTAGAATTACTCTCTTGACCTTTATCTTTGGATTATGAGATCTATTAGCTGTAATACACTTAGTGGAGGGCGGTAATTCAGGGAAAATATACATATTTACTTTCCTGACAAAACTGAATTCCATCTAAGATGCATTATTACTGCTATTTTAAAAGGACAAGAGAAGACCAGAGAACTTCACCGAATGCCAAATAGTATTGAAACATTTGCATGTAATTTGAAGGTCCTTGTCAATGAGTACCAAGACACAATGTAGAAGGTATATACATATATTTTTGTACTACTGGTAGTAGGAGTATGAGCATACTGCTCAGACTGAGTTGGTTAAGTGAACCACCACTGGTAGCCATTATTAGCATACAACACAAAGTCTGACTACAGATGTTTTCCCAACCTTTCAACTTCTGTATTGCTCCCCAGGAACCACTAAGGGCATGAGGATGTCTACACAGAAAATCCAAGCCTACTGAACAGAATTACTCAATTACCATCACAAATGTCTTCAAAGTGTAATACGCCCCTCAGGTTCAGAACAGACAGTGACCCAAGAGGATTCTAACTCTTAAAACTCAAGAAATAAGGCTGAAAGAGACCTTCAGAGCCCCTGCTATTGTAAGGAATAATTATATAATTCTGTTCGCAAATTATCCATGTCCTACTGTTAGAAGTAGAAATAATGGAGACAAAATCCCCAAAATCAAAAATCTGAAAGTTGCCTCAAAACCTTGCTGAAGTTATGAACCTCTGGAAACATTCCAATTTCCTGCCAAAACGTTTTCCCAAACAGCCTGTACCTAGGTACTCTTGGGGCAACATTGTCCTTCAGTTTAAATAGTTCTTTCCCTTCCTTGTTATTATTCCCCAAAGTATTTATAGAAATAGTTCACATGCCTCTTCAGACTTCACTTTGCTGAGTTAAGTGGGATATGCTCATTCAGTTTCCTCTCAAAGGGAACTTGTGCATTCTGACCACCACACCTCTTCTCTACACTTTTTTCCAATGTAAATTTGCCTTCCTGAACATCCATGTTTGGAACTGCAGTCAGAATTACAAACGAGGGTCTTGCACCTGCATTGATGTTTCAGTCTCTGAACTAGGAACACTGACTGCTACTTTAGTAATAACTCTTACAGCCTAATAGGAAGTCTTCAGAGAGCATTTCTAGTCTTACACTAAACAAAGACCATAGAAAACCTGCTCACAGAAGCTAGACAAGCTACGGAGAGAAAAGAGTATTTTTCTTATTAGTGACGTTATTTTGCTTTTTACTGGCATCCTTGGCTTCAGCTGATAGCCTATCTTCCTCAAGCCTGCAATTCTTTTCTTGTGTTCTAAAGCAAATAACCCACAAGTAAACTTGCTATCTGACATCACTGCAAATTTAAAGCTAAAATCCCAAACTCCACAGATACTGATGTCAAAAGCAGCTAAGTAAATCAGTTCATTTTCAACTTGGAAAAAAAATAGTTTTTTCATCTGTAGCCTTTTTTCTTACAATATGAACAAGGGCTTTTTTGAGCAACACATTGTTAGACCTAAAAATCTTTAGTAAGAAGCAGGAAAGATGGCAGATGCTTGGAATGCTAACCAATGACAAACAGCAAGGACATGCATGGCATCCTGGAGATCAATCTTCTTTTTGCCTAAGGGAGTTTGAAGCCACATATCCCATAAGAATCAAGGAGCATACTGGGTGGAGTGCTCTCACCTTTCTGTCTGGTTCCCTCTTGATGTAGTCAGAAAGCTGCAGATGTTGTTGTTTGTTAGTTCTAAAAAAACCAAAACATTCACAAAACCAGACTCTGCACTTCCCTGGGAGGTGCTCTAATAATCAGCTTCAAGAAGTTCTCTTACTCAGTTTAGGATGAAGCATAAAAGAACGAGCCCCAAGTTTGGCAGTGAGCTATCTTCAACTACCAGACTCAGAAATCTAATTGTTCAGCTTCTCTTTGTGGTGCCAGGAACCTCTAACATATGCTGCTGACAGTGTTAACAGGATTTTTGCAGAGCACCACCAATTATTAGTAGCTAAAGGATGGTGGAAGATGTTTCAAATCACAAAGGGACAGAAGAAGAGACCAAATCCAGACCCTTTGAAGTCCCTGTAAAAAATCATTCTTCTTTCATAAGGGTCTGTATTTAGATTTTTGTTTGTTTGAGAGACAGGCACTGAAAAAGCATTTCTATCCAAAACTATTTACTGGTGCCACAGCAAATTCACAAGCAACCTGAAGACTATAAACTCACCATCCAGACACTGTATAACTTACTATTTATCAAGAAGTCTTGCCCACCTCTAATCTAAATCGCAGGAATTGTTTCAGATACTTGCTATAGAGGTTGCCAGGCACTACTCCATGAAAACTAGCTGATCATACATATTGTTTTTTCCTTTCAGTTGCAAAAATGAATTAAAGAGACCACTACAACACAGTGATGTGATATATTACCTCCTTATATACAACTGCAGTCATCAAAAGGGGCATACATACACAGTCTGTCTCCTTGTCAGATTCTAAAATACATCCAATACCCTGAACACCAACCTTAAAGGCAAGCCAGAAAATGTGTGGCTGAACTTCAAGGTGCTTGGGTCATCTGATCAATGCTGCCTGCCCATGTCACACTCTAGCTATTGTACCCTTGTCATTAATGAAAAAACTAGGACAGCCCTATACTTTACCTGAGCATTAATCTGTTACAACTCCAGGAGAACAGGAACAATCCCCATGCAGGTCACAATGTATAAATCTATCTAAATAGTGAAAATAAGTATCAGAATAGTGTCTGATACATCATGCTTAAAAGATGTGCTTAGGGCATTGGCAATGTTTCACAGCAAAAATTGCCTAAATCAATTACTCACCTGCTGCTACACATTACTGAAGATATTTAGACTGAAAGCAGGAGTCTGAAAGCTACCACTTTTACGTCATTGTGCCAATAACTTACACTGACACATAGAATGCATGGCTGAAAATATCTTCTTTCAATATAAAGCAGCATTGGATACAGGCTGCCTCTTATTTACCAAAAAAGTGAAGGAATCCTTCAAGTTAGGGTGTGGGAGGGAAAGCAAGAACCATGAATAAACTGGTCTTGTCCTAGTACCAGTACCAGTATGCAAAGTTCCTCTTCCTTGTTATGAATATGGAGAAAAAGAAACTGGCGCAAGGTGAGAAGAACAGGGGACAGAAAGAGTAACAGATGAAGAATATTTCTTTACTTTATAAAAGATGAACAAGAAATGTTTGTTTCATTTGAAGACTTCCAAGTAATAAAAAACTTGGAGGACTTTGAAATTAAAAGGATTAAACCTGATGAACTGGAAGGTAAAATGATATTTAGATAGACATTTTAATTATAGTTATCTAAACACCACCTTTTATAACCAGAGAAGGTAAGAAAGCCTCTACAGCCCTCATGTTACTTGACACCCAGAACTGTAGGATCTGACACTTTGAAAAGCTGCGTACTCATCCTTTTGTAAGACCAGAGTGCTTCCACTTCAGCTCTGAGGATCTCCAAACTTTCACATGCCCAGGAAGCACTCAAAACATGCAAAGTGGCACTGCCAGCATTTTCCTTTTTGTTTCATGCAAGTGAAGAAGTTCTGCTCCCCAGTTCCAGAAATTTTAAGATTTATATTCTTTTACATAAAGCTTATTCTGTCTTTGGATTTCAAGTTTGTCACTGGAACAGTCTGCTACAACACCTCACAAGTGCAGTGCCAGCCCTGTCCAGAAGCACAGAGATCAGCCTCCCTCCTATAACTGAGACACTCAACTCCAGCACTCTCCAGGCTGAGGCATTTCCAGCTGTCACAATTCCATGAGCTAACTCTCATTACTCAATATAAAAGAATACAGCTCAGGAGTGAAGGAGGAAGTACACCCCCCAGCAATAGCTTCATCAAGGGGACCTGCACAGACATTTGAGTCACCTGAGGAGGAGGGCAGGTATGCTAGACGTACCTGGTTTGTGATGAAAGGGGAAATGTGGTGGATAAAACCACAGAGCTGGTCAACAATCACAAAAACATCTGGTGTTTTTCTCAGCAATCATCATACAAGTACACAATGCGGGGCACGGACATTTTATCTCACCAGATATATTCCAGAAAAAGTCTCATAAGACACAAGAAAGTCAAGACAGGAGTTCATGAATCTCCAAAGGAATATAAGAACAGCAATAGCTTTCCATCCACATTTATAAAGACAGAATTTGGTAAATGTAGACAATTAATACATACAGTTTTCCAGAAGCTGAGAAAAGCAACAAAAGGAAGAAGTCAGTAGTGTTATAAATGCAAAGGCAAAATCGAGGTTAAATAAAAAGAGCAATTTATTATAACACAATTTCAATAAAGAACAAATGATGGAAAAAAACCACAATAAAATAGGCAGCGCAGCGCTGGGTGGACAGGGTCTATACCCAAAGGTATAGGTGTTCCCAAATCCACGATCGAGGGTTCTCTGGCCCGGGTTTTTATAGGAAGTTTATGTCCCGAGGCCAAATTCCAAGCAAGCACCATTCACCAAAAAGTCCTTGATTGTTGGAAGAATAGATTTCCTGGCATTGGAGAATAGAGTCAATAGACGTTCGGGCAGAGTCTCCTCATATGTAAAGAGGTTCAGGATGTCTTTTTGATTTCATTTTGGTCCGGGCCATTAAGGCGGAGTGGTTGGGTCCGGCTTGGAGCCGAGGGATATCTCTGATCACTTCTCCAACGATGGTTGGCAGGGCGGGGGTGTTCAGGTCTGGCAATGAGTATCTCGTCTGGGCTCGTTCTTTTGTTAGTTTGATGGCCCGTGTCCTGTTCATTCTTTTTGGTTAATGGGCGCTGCCTATGCTCATTATCTGAGTGCTGGCTGAAACTGTTGTTTCCTGAAGGGGAATTCGCGACTAGATCTGGAGAAGGACTTTTTATTACATTTTATATTTTATATTATTATAACCATACATATATCTTATTTATACCCTTTACGAATTTTTATTCATAAGTTAATTTATCACAGTAGCTTCTCACAGAAGCCCAAAGCTCCTTCCTCAAAGGAAAAATGCACAAGTGCATAAAGACTGACAATCACAGCGATACAAATACTTGGAAAATTGGAGAAGACAGAAAAACAGCAAGAGGCACAACACAGACAATCAATTTGCAACATAAGAATATAAACTAGTGTAAAGGGAAAACCCCCACTCTCCTCATAAAATTACTTATAAGAAGGAAGTGAAAGACAAGGAAGTTGCTTCCGAGCTACTAAACTCAGAGACTTATGGGAACATCTGCCAACAGAAGATGCTAAGAAAACCACACTGTAAGATGTTCAATTAAAGAAAGTCCTAATAGTAAGAATGGTAATGGATGGAGATGGTAAGAAACATGAATGTTAACTCTGTTGAAGGATGTACAGCTGTCATCACCAGTGTATCCTCAAAGGCCTCCAAAAACAGGCCACTGTCAGTAATGCTGTAAATATATTTGATTCCATCCTTTAACAAGAGAAAGAGCAAATGGCCTCCTGATGTCCACTACAGATTCTTTTTCTGATTCTGTATGATGAAAGGTAAGAGAACAAAGGGACAATTCACAAATGAAACTGTGTGTAAAACTGATTACAAATCCCATAGTAAAAAAAAAATCTGAAAAATCCTGATTCATATACTTCTGTATGTTTCCTTCTATGTAGCAGTATTGCAGAATTCAGTAGAGAGATATGTAACATTAACCCTATTTTAAGGTTCAGAAAACATTATTTATTGCTTCAAGGAACAGAAGACTGAGTAGCTTCCTTGGGGTTCAAGGTGCTCTTCAACTCTTTTCTGAATTCAAAATAGAAAGCAGTTTCTTCATTTCAAGTCCAAAAAACATTCTGAAGTGAAAATTTAGAGAAGCCCATATATTTTTTCCTGTTCTTGAAGTCAATATAGTCTTTTGGGCTAGTTACAAACAAAAAGTTGGGTTTTTTTCACTACAGTGCCACTTAACACATATTTTGACACGAGCTGTTAACAGCACAATTTGCTTGACTAGTTTTGCACAATCAAAAAGAATTAGCTACTGTGTAGTCTAAAACCCATTCCCCTGCCTGTGTCCAATCACATACATACATACAAGAAACCTCAAATTTCTAGAACATCATCCAGTAAAATCCAAAGACTAGGGCATGGCAAGCATAGACTTCCCCAAACAGAAGGAAATTTATTCCATGACAACATTCTTCTTCCATGTGGGAAACTGGCTGAGCTTCTTAAAAACAGTCTGTATTGCACTACTCCTTCAACATATTTAGTCAATGAAAAAGATTCATGACTGCCAATGCATGGTGATCCAAAGACAATCACAACCTACTGGCTTCAGAAGTCAGAAAAAAAGAATTGCAGTTTTTGAATTAAAATACAGTACAATTACTGAAAAGGTTATTAATTATTTCTGAGGATACAGCATATTCTTTCAGTCATCCTCAGCACTAAATAAGCAACTCTTCCAACTACTGTATTTCAGAAATCAACATTTAGAGTTTGATTTCTTTAGCATATAAACCACTTGGTATAATCAGCAGTTTTCCCAAAATGATCACGTGTCCTAGAGAGATCAGACTCAAACCTGATCTGCTAGGTATGAATTTGTTAGCAAGTTGTGCTTATCTAAGAAACTAATCTTAAGGAAGGTCAGAAAGCAGATACTATTTTAAGAATATCTAAACAAGAATATAAGCAGAGTTAAAAATAAAAGAACTGCTGCCTAGTAAATAATTTGCTAAAGTGAACCTACAACTTATTAATTAAGGTCACATTAAAAATTAATTTTAAAAAATGACAAATTCACAAATGCAGCCAGACTATGTGTCTGCTCCTTCAGCTGCAGCACCAGAGCTGCAGGACCAGAGCTGCTATTCTTGTGCAGTCTAATACATGAGCTCAGAAAATACAGGCAGCATTCCAGGAAAGAGAAGGTACAAGTAACAATTTATAAGGAGACGTGAAGAAATTTTAGGTATGCTCAGACTGAATGCTCAGTCAGACATGACCAACAAAACATCAAAACAAATGAATAAAGTAATTATTTTGCACCTTCTCCCTTTAACTCTCACATGACAATCCCTCAAGTTCATGAAACAAATTGGGTTGCTATGGCATATGTTCCTAAGTTTGCTGTTCGCTTTGCTAAAATAAATATTTACATGTAACAAAACCTAGAGTACCTCAGAAATCACACTCATTGGCTGTGTATAGGTTATTAAGCATTTCTAAAAAAAGTTTAAATATCTACAGTTCTACTGCACTTTCAAGTAAAAACCATCAAAAGCATGATGTTCTCTTGTCTTGGTTTTGGAAGACAGGTGTCTGCCAGGGAGAGCAGGAGCCTCCCTTGGAATGAAAATGTAGACCCCCTCTCTCTGAACTATTGTAATTTTGAAATCAAGGGGCTCTCAGGCAGAGATCTGGGGATAGGAATAACAGTTCTTTACTAGTATGTATAACGAGGCAAACAAACAACAATAACTACAGCGTTAGCAACAAAACAGAACCAGGGACTCCGTAACAGCCTTCTCAGGCAGTCATTCCCGGTGCTCCTGCAGGACTCTGAGGAACAGCCGGCTGGAATGGCAGGAATGAGCAGAGATCCTGGACCGCTGGCTGAGGTGTATCAGGAGCTCCACAGCTGTGCATGGCACTGCCACACGTCCCGGCAGGACAGGCACAGCTGTGAGGCCCACCAATGAAGAAGGAGAAGAAGAAGCAGCAGTTCTGTCTGGATGATGGTAAATTCCCTTCTCTTCACTGCAACAGCTCCCAGCAGGTGTCCTGCTCTGAAGCTGAAGCAACCAGACAGCCTCCGGCTGTCCCTGCCCTCACTTTTTTTCCTGTCCTCCTGGGCCCAGCCAAACTCTTTGTTTCTGAAGCACCCACTAAGTACCAGCAGTCAGATTTTTTCCCTTCCACTGGCGGGGGAAAAAATTCCATAGGTGAGAAGGAACAAAAGGAAGGACACCTAACCCCCAACATCTTTATAGCAATATCTCTCAGGGCAGTACAGTCTCTTAAATCAGAGTACTCAAATCTGCAGTCCTACAGGTCACAACGCACCTGGAAATTCCTCTGGATGGCATCTTCCTTACCGGTAAATTAACTACTCACTTCATTGCTCAGAGTTACTGATGAATCTTTAGGCCTATATAACCTGTTTTAAGGTAAGACACTTGAATTGTCCTCTAAAATAGAATGTTTATCCTCCCTGAGTTCCCAACATTGTAACTTCAACTGGGTATACACTGTGTTCGTACAAGGGACTCATGTGTCACACAGCTGAGTACACTAACCAAGAGGGCACACCAGTTCATCAGGTCAGACTGCTTCAAATTACAACACTTCAACAATGTTCCAACCACAGCTCTTGTCTACCACAAACTCCAAGATCGTCAAGCTGTTTTATACCTCAATCAGCATGTATTTATACATCTGGATAGATGTTGTAATAAATATGGCACTGAAAAAAATTCGTGAAGGAGAATAGAGAATTATATGTTATATTTGTAATACTGTAAAAATACAAACTGTAAAACAAACCAGAAATTCCTTCCCGAGTCGAGCAGTAACGACCCTAGGCGACGCTTATCAGCCTGAGAGAAAAAGCAGGACACGTGCAATCAGGCTAGACAATGAGAGGAGCCCGGCCGAGATACCCATCGGCTCCGCACCGGACCTGGACACTCCATCCTGCAAGCCCCGACCGAAAATGCAATCAGGCTAAACAATGAGGGGAGCCCAGCCGAGATACCCATCGGCTCCGCACCGGACCTGGACACTCCACCCCGAGAGCCCAACCAAAGATACAATCCGGAAGCACTCAGAACCTTTCACATGCGAAAGGACTCTGCCCAGTTGTCTATTGATTCAGTTCAAAGGTTCCAGGAAATCCATTCAACCAACCATCTAGACTCTTTGTTGAACGGTGACTGTTCGGAGTTTGGCCTCAGGACACAAAATCCCTATAAAAACCCCGGACAGTCAACTCTCCTTCATGGATTTGGGAAATCTGTACCTCTGGGTACAGACCCCTGTCCACCCAGCGCTGCGCTGACTTATTTTATTGTGGTTTTTCTCTCGTTGCTCGTGATTGAAATTGTTTTATAATAAATCACTTTTTTATATTAACCCTATTTTGCCATTGCATTTATAACAATGTTAAATCATTAAGTGAAGTAATATAGAATTTAATATCATTAGAGAATCAAAGCCTAGGGCTGTACTGTAGTCACTAAAGCCATTTGTATCTCCAAGAAATAAAGATCAAGTTAAAATAAGCATCCAGAGATCCTCTGAAGTTAGGCCAGAAAGAATATGTACAGATGTGGCTATGTTATTTAATTGAGAAGGGTTTTTTAAATAAAAAAAAAATAAATCAAGCCTTAAAAATATTTCTAACCCATACAGCTGTGAAGAAAGTTTTCCAACTTGATTTATTAACTTCATAAAGTCTGATTTTTCTGCTCTGGTTCATAATTGTGCAATTGAGGAAAAGGAATTGCTTAAGTAGATCAGAGCATAAATGTGAAGAGTTTTATAATGCATATATATATGGTTAGATAATTTAATTAAATATTGAAAATTATGTTGCCTTAATAACCTAGAATGTGGTGACACTTGTTCATGGGTGCTTTTGACATTGGAGCAGAATTTTATCTGGAGTTACAATCCTTATCCTGGATGTAATAAGCATATGTACTATTTTGAAAGATTAAGCATTATTTGAGAAGTTCCAAAGTACCTTAAAATCTGCATTTCAAAATTCAAACCCCACTTTCTCATAACTTTTTTTCTGATTTTTTTGTGGAATATGCTGAATGCTCCACAAGTTTTAATCAAAATGAAAGTTCCAGAATTTATGAAACAAATAGACATGTATGTAGTGAGGGTTGAGGACTTTCTCTGTGACTTGTAATGGGCATGTGGAATGTAATAACTTGAGTATTACATTATTTCTTCCCCCTCTTTTTAAAATCTGGTTGCAAAGGGAAATTTAAGTATGAAAAAGATGGAGGGGGGACAGAAATGGAAGAGGAAGTGAAAGGAGTGGGGCTAGGGAAAAGAAGCCTAAAAACACATGGAGTACAGAAATGAGCATGATGAACAGAAGAATGAATTTTGAAATGTAATGTGATGATGAGTGTAATGGAGGCAGGAGTACATGCTTTTTCTGTAGTACCTTGTTATGTCTCAAATTGTGTGAGAGTGAGAATATTCATTGGAGGAGTGTTACATGTTTATGGCTTTGTTACAAAACAGTGTACAGTTCAGCAATTCCTGATCTAGTGCTTAATTAGAGCCAGAATATCTAGGCAAAGTGCAGAACCATCCTATCTTCTCTCCCACATATGGCACTGCACTGCTCAGATAAACATGCTCACCTAGAAATACTCAAGGGAAGTGTCTCTTCAAGCTGCATTGCTCCAGACCTGTGCTGAGGCACCTTTAATGAAAAAGATATGTATGGAACAATAAGGCACCTTTAATGAAAAGAATATATATGGAACAATAAGGCTTTATTAAAAGCAAAGCTGATTAATTATTGTCTTTTAATTTTTTTGGTGTTGAAATAGAGATGGTTGGTTGGTTTTGAGGAGCAGGTTTCCATGTATTTACCCTGCTGGTCAGGACTTTGATAGGATTAGCAGAAGCTTACAAGATTGAAGGCTAAACCTGGCTAGTCAGAGGTAAATATGGAAGAGCATGGGACTATGGTGTGCATGATCACAGAAAGCACTGTGATAATAAATACCCTGGTGAGGAGCCTTGGCATCACAAGTGCTGTGTCATAAAAAGGCTGTAACCCCTTGTCCCATTCTGGTAGTTCTATTCTACATTGTTAGTTTTTTAATTTAAAACTAAGAGATATATTGTACTCAACATTCAGAGGAAGGTGAAAAACTCTTTCCCCGCAGTTCCTTCACTTCTGTAGTCTTTTGAGGAGCATGGAATTTTCTGTTTTATTCTTCCTTGCTTTTTGATTCTTCCTATCTACTCTCCAATCATGTCCTCCCCTCCCTGTTTTGTGGGAGTGTCAGCTTCATGCCACTGTTCTTCATCACTGCAAAGAGCATTTTCAATTTGAAATGACTAATGGTTTCCCTTTTGCATGAATGATTCTGACAAGAAGTAGTAAACAGTAGGCTGTGCTAACATTACTGTTGCTAAGATCGGCAGTCAAGGAGCTGGAATAACCTTGTGATACTGCATTGGCTAATACTTCACTTCAGTGTCATTACAAATTATTAACATTATTACTTCATAATCTGTAGTCACTTGATTATTACTTTTTATGGGACATTTTTAAATGTTCTAAAGAAATATACTTTTGTTTCCTTGATACCTTTATTAGTAGTCATCCATTATAATTCTTTTAATCAAATCAAACTAACTTCAGACTATACATTGGAACTACTGATTTGTTAACAAAAACTAATTGTAAAGCAAAGCTGCTAATGCCACCTTTCACATTCCCCAGAAGATATTATACTATTTTATGTTCTGGTAGGTAGCTCCTGACAGAAATACCAGGAAAATACTTATCAAGAAACTCTGGCTACATTTGAAGTTTTTCAAGGTAGATAGGTTCCAGCCGAAGTCACCTCCCCACCCAAGTTTCAAAGAAATTGAGTAACTTCAAACCACAAGCAGCTCTCATATCTAAAAATGAGCTCAAACACATTAACATTAACAAACTAACAAGTCATCAAGTTAGCATGGACTGGCACTACTTATCCTTCCAAAGCAATACTATGGAGTCTCCTCTCCAGAGGGACCAAGTAGTCCTGAATTAGAGACAGTCATGTGAAAGAAAAGCATTTTAAAGGGGGCAAAATAGTCAGCCTAATAACATAACTGGACACTTTGGAAGTCATAGTTGAAGCAACTTCAGGACCATCACTTGGGTTTAGTTTGTGATCACTCTAGGTGACTCTAGGTGACTTGAATTGAGACAAAGTATTTCCACTGAAAGTATTTTCCTTGCAATAGTAAGTTTTTCACAATTAATGCGTTGAAAGAATTCAGCAGAATACTTCTCTAAAATTCCATTAATGTATCCAAACCCACCTGTTTTAAGAACATCACATGCAACATGTTTTTGAAAGCTGTGTCAGATCCCCACAACTTTCACCCCATAAAAGACCAGAAGACTGTGCTAAAGAAATCAGGAAAGAATAGCTCCAGCTCCTACACTTCTATTTCCTTAGAAGTCACTAGCAAGAATGCAGCAAACATTAGTTTTGAGGCATTGGTATAATGTTTCCCCTTCTATCACTAGTAGAATGATGCAAGCATAAAATTAGTTTTGAAATTTGATCGAGAAAAGCATTCTCCGAGTATTAAAAGTCTGGAAGCTTTGTGCCACAGCATTATTTCCATTCTTTTAAGAGAGAAAACAATTCCATGCTCACAAATAGTTGCTGCATATTTACTACAAACCAGGTGCCAGCAAACATTGTTTTGCATAGAGTTCAGACAGCACTTTAACAAACTACTCCTACCTTTAGAGTCTACACAGACTACCTTAAAACAGTATTCTCATTGCCACTGAAGATACTGAATTTTTCACTTTTGCCAGTTTTCAGACTTGCCAGTTTTACCCAAACTGCCAGTGACTACCAGATTTTCATAAACTGGTTTTTTTTTGTTGTTATGATGAAATATTACTTGAAGCAGTTACTCAAGTCATCAGTGAAAAATCAGGAGTTACAGTTTAAAGGTCCCATAAAATTTTTTTAGAGCTGTAAATGTGATTCTCCTGCTACAGCCGAATCATAACTTACGTTTTAATCAATTTCAGCTGTGAGACACACTGTTCATTCAAAACATCAGATAAGTGAGTAGAAGCAGGCAATGCAATGTATGCAATTTGTTCTGGAAAATAACTTTCTTAATTAATTTCAGACACTTTACACATATAAGACACTAGGCATAGTAATAAAGGCATCCATTTGGACCTTTAAAATGCTTTCTGTTAATTGCCAAATGCAGGATGCATGCTGAGACAGAAGCACCTAAGGGCACAATATAAGCAGATGAACAAACAATTTATGCCAATAACTTAGAATCTGCCTAGCCTGTGAGAAATTAAAACAAGGAGTTTTCTGCTTAAGTGGAACTTGGTACAAAGGATTGAGAAATATTTAAAGAAACCTAAGGAAAAACTTGAAACTACACAGGATTTTTTATAGCAATAATATATAACAAAACTTATATGCCAAGGTGTCAGTTGACAGGAGAGACTGCGATTCAGGCAAACATTCAAAATTATTCTTTTAAAGTCATTGTTCCTTCTCATTTTAAATTACGTATTTTAAAGGTCCACTGAATCCACACTAGTAACAGCAGTGTATGCAATCACAGGATGGATTCTCTGGAAAGTAAACTCAGGTTGATGGACAGAAGAATTACACTCAGGATTTCCATTCTACTTTCTCAGGTGCTGCCAGATCCACATGTGAGGCTGAGAAAGGAAGTCAGTGATACAGACAGCAAGGATTTAGGCATGATGGGAACAGGAAGAACTTGTCAGGCGTGCACATTAGTCATGCCAGAGTCAGCCAGACTGGCATGCTAGTAAGACTTTTGGAACTTAGAAACACTTCTACAGTACTGCTAGAAATCTGTAAGTAACACATGGGAAGCCTAAATACTTGGCCTCACCTGATACCCTCAAAGTAATAAGGATCTCCAAGATCTGGTAGGAAGATAAACCGAAACAGCATAATGCTGAGAGCCTGCCAGCTTACTCAGCAATTCCAACGGAATCGACAAACAACAGGCAGGTGAGGAATGGCACTGCATCTGTGAAAGTATACAAACATTTAATGGCATAAAGGGTTACAGGAGACGAGAAGCCCAATGAACTTCTTAGGGCAGAAGTCACACAATCAAGTAATAAAGATGCATGATCAACTACACTACCAGTTCAGGAAGATTACAGAGTTTCAACTCTAAGAAAGATAATAACAATGGGCAACTGAAATCTCCTGATGAAAAGTGAACCCTCTGACTCATTAGAATGGAATACAGATTTTTTTCCCCCAAATAATGACTTCTACCTCAAAAATTAGTGCTAGGTCTACATGAAAAGATCCAATTCTTGGCTTAGTTTTAAGTGGCACACAAGACCTAGTTAAGGGATAGGAAAGCTGCTAGGTAACTGTGCCAACTGTAATGCAATTATATTTCAACACCACAGCTGAATACAGTGAGACAAAAAACTATTGGCACACAGATAATTAATGTTAAGGGAACAGTGTGGAAAAAAAAAAAGTAATCTGTAATCCTCTCAAACATGTTTCCCCTCAAAAACAACCCAAAACCATACAACCCTAAAAAGAGGGGAAAAAATTACAAAAAGAAAGCAGACAAAATTCTGTATTAGGAGATAAAGTAAAAATTCCTCACAGCTGGAAGCAAAACAAAAGCAGTCAAAGGAATATATCAGCCCCTGCAATAAAAGCCTACATACTGCATGATTAAATGGGGAAGTTAGGAAGTAAATTTGAGAAGTCTGGTTTTAAAAACAGAAAGCTTGCTTATTGAGAACAGAAGAGATAAGAATATATGTAGTACGTCAAAAGTAAACAGGAAAGAGAACTTAACATGTTTGGGTAGTACCTTGCAGTTACTTAACTAAATCAAAACCAGGAAACCAACTAGAAAAACTAGTGGGACCTCTTGCAGACCAAAATGAGAAAGGGATGGAGGATTCACCAGTGTAGAGAAGCTCAGTGGAACACTATTCCCAGTATTTACCAGTGAAGCAACTGGGGAGACATTCACACCTATCTTCATAGTATATAGGTCAGAGAGAGGAGATCAATTTGAATTAAGTACAGGAGAAGCATTTGGCTGAACAAACAAGTCAGTCATAGTTCACCTGGGCCAGCACAGGCCCTCACAGGTTCCAAACCTGACACTAAGGTACTCAGTGCAACAGGTTGTCAGTATAACTCCAGAGCACACTTAAGACTCTAAAGGGACTGATACTACAGAAAAGCAAACACAATTTCCATCCCTGCAAAGCAGCAGCAGAACAGATCACTGAGCACAGACAGACAACCAGTCTGCTGGAAAGAGTACACACAGCTTCTCTGAGAGAAAATTCTACTAAGGCCACAATACATTCTCCCCACACTAATGCAAATTTATATATCCCTCTGAATTTGGGGACCCAACTGTTGGATCCATTGAGATACTGGGCTGAACACCAGATAGTCTTGTGGAAGCAATCCATCAGAATTATTTTGGAAAAAAAACAAAAACAAATGTAAATGTAATCTTCAGCCACTCAAAATTTCAAGACTTGCTGTGACAGCCTGCACATGGATCTGCTACATATTTCAGGCACCTTCGCTATCTTAAAATCAAGATCCAAAGGTTTGCCATACATTGCAACGTTTGCAACAATGCGTAAAAGCACCATGATGTACTCAGATGAACTCAATAAGGGGAAAAAAAATCCCCTTATATTCTAGCCTGTAAGCTTTGTTCTGCTGACTGAGGAATTAGATGTAGGGCAAACAATTGGCAATGCTGTTACCAGCAGAATCACCAGTGGAAATGTGTTATGTGATTGCTTTTTCTTCCACAGCTTCTGGATATACTTGCAGGCACCAGTCTAACTGTTCAATGTGTCAAAAGCTGGAAAAAGAAATTGAGGGGAGTCCCTTAAAAAAAAAATAAATAAAAATTCCCTTCAGTGTAATCTTTAGCACTGCTGGGTACAGCAGCAGGCTTACAGTCTCAACCAGTAGAGCATTCTCAGAGCAGAACACAAATCCAGGTTAAAACAACTTGAGCTACAGTTCTTGTCAGCCTAAAATTAATTCTGGCTGGTTGCAAGAGTCCCATTTTTCCCCAGACCACACAGGAAGAGACTTTATCCCTTAAGCCAGCTCTTTAGCATTTAGGATGCTAAAAGACTCAGCAAAAAATTCTTAAAACTCAGCAAAAAACTAACCTAATAAAAAGCAGCAGAGTATCTGCTGCTGACTTATCAAGCAGAAACAGCACAGCCAGCATATACTGATCGCAATTCAAGTAATTCCAGGGAGGATGTGGGGCACATGTATGAGGATGTTTTGTTTGCCCTGGACATGGAGTCTCATCCAAAGGCCATATTTTACTCATATTACTCACCCAAACCAGCAAACTACAGTCAGAGCATTAATTATGCCTGCAGTAGTCTTGGTATGTAAGTGAAGTCAGATCCGGAAACTGCACTCCAGTTCTATAATGTCATTCAAGTGGCTCACAGGACACAAATACACTACATGAGGTAGTCAGCTATTCAACACGAACAAGACTAAAGAAAAACAAAATTCTGAAAGACACAGAGTTAATCTTGACAACACTACAATGCTTCCACAACAAAGCTTAAACACTTCTCTCTAAAATTAAATACTTTTTCAAACACCACATGAGATGCAAACTGTCTCTCATAACTATGAACAGAAACCTTCAGTGAGATCCCTTCAAATGTCAAAACTGAATTTCAAAAATCATCAGACTGAAAACTCTGGAAAATAACCAGACTGCATTTTAATTTTGACACATCAAAATCTGTGTTCATGCTATGTTTTTGTTCACTAGATATTTTATGAAAGCAAAAAGCTAACATCTTCAAATTAACCTTGAAAATGACACATTTCTGAAGCTAACACAAAAATACAGCTACACAGCACACCAGGAAAGTATATATATAGCCTTTCAAAAGTAGTACCAAGAGTTATCTGAAAATTATTTGGTATAAATATATATACTACCAAAAAGCCCCAAACCAACTCACCATCTATAGATCCCATACAATCATGATTCAATCATTCTAGGAATTAGCTAAAATGAAACAGCTGCAGACCAAATAATTGATCTAAAGATTAGTATTATTTTGTTGCTAATAAATCTGTACATTGGCTAATCAATGAAGTTTCTAAAGGTCAAACAACTGAAGATTTATCTTTACTCCAAAAAACCTAAACATTCAACCATCCTACTGCCCATTCTTTTTTAAATCAACACAGGTGAGGGTAGATAGCTCTTAATGGTCTACAAAAAAAACTAAATATATAAATCCCTTAAAACAACAGAGAGGTCCAAATTGCTCCTTTGTGCATTTCTCACTGTAATGCTTCAAACTGCCAGATTTCCTATTTTCACCTCTTCCAAAGCAGAATAATTCCACTATTGTGGCACCTTGCTCCCTGACCTGACTTCAGGCTGCAACCTCAGATGTGACAGCTGGAGGTTGGTGCCAATTTTTCTTTCAGTAACCTGGGAAAGGTGGGTCTACACTGTGATCAGCAAGGTTTACTGCAAAGTAAAGCATAGACTTTTCTTTCCTCAGATACAGTCACTGGCACAGCATCCACCTCATGAACAACACTCAGCTCTGTGCCAGACCACACACAAGGTGAAGTGGTGGCACATTCCACCTCACAGTGTGAGGTCAGACTTCCTCTGATCATTTCCAGTTTTAGCTGCATAGAGGCTGCCACACCCTCAGCTGCAACCAAGCCTAAAGCACAGGTAGCAGTGAGCATACTTCAGCTGATCTGAAGAGCAAAAAATAATATGTTCAGAAAACCAATACCCCATTCCCTATTCAACATGAACAATAGCACAGTTACTAGTTAATAGGTTCAGTTCCAATCAAGTGAAAAATTATTTATACACATAACATTCTCTAAATTCATTATCTCCACAGAGGTCTGTTATTGACCAATGTTTGCTCCTATTCACCTTCACATCAAGAAAGTTATAAATCTTACTCAAACCACAAGCAGGCTGGAAAGAGGAGTAAAAGTTTCTCTGTCAAAGTAAAACAATTTACTAGAGAACAATCCCCACTAAGTAAGTTAGTAATCCTGATAGACACAATCAGGTCAGAGAGTATCAACTTGGGTGCTCGCAGTGAAACAAGTAATCTGCTAAAAAATAAGTTCTATCGGAAACTGCCTAAAGACAGTTCATCTAACAGTCCTTAGAGATAATAAACTTCATCTATCATCACTATTCCCCAAAAACAGTATTTCTTACACAAGAAAAGCATAAGTGCCAGAGTTTAAAATTCTGTCTTATCCCCACATTCAGATACAGAATTCACTGGTGACAGCACTTAACTTCATGTCAGGAGTATCAGTGGATCCTTACTAGCTACCATGGCTGCACTTGAGGACATGAACAACTTGGCAATGATTGCCAGTGTCAATTAAAAAAAAAACAAAAGAGGAATTTTCAGGCAAGAAATAAAGACAATAAGATGATCTGGAGAAACAAGCTTTGGCACATTATCTTGGTAACTTGAGACTTTCAATGGCAAAGCTACTGTCTTCACTCTTGAAAACTTCATCATCAGAAGATTTCTCTGTCTAGAACATATTACCAAAGCAGAAACAACCAAGAACCAGGATTATTACCATCAGTCCCCTTCCATGGGGGACCCATGAGAAGGTAAAATGCTGCACTGAGGCCTAAACCCCAAGCCCACTCCAATGAACTCAGGAGGACCTTTTAAACTATCAAATCTAGTAATCTTACTACCAAAGGCAATGTATATATATCTTATCATAAAGTAATCAAGATCTATCTAAACTATTTGGTATGACTTCCCCTACTAATCCTATTAGTAGTTACAGTAATGCCACATTGCTCCATAAAGTAGAAACCTTACACTCTAAATCTAAAACTAATTCACAGTCTTATTATATCATTTTGTTCTTTTAACAGTACTGGCATCAAGTTTAAAGAGTTGATCTGTGTCCCTTTGTCTTTAGCTTCCTATGCACACATAAATATATATACACATATACATACACATATATATATATATATATGTATACACACACACACACACACTCACACACACACACACACACACACACACACACACACATATATATAGACAAACCAGTAGGTATACACACACCTTCCCTCAACCAAATTTTGTACCTTTCAGTAATTGTTCTGATCGTCTAAAGTAGCCCAGCCCTTCGCATATTCCTTTGCAAGCTGATTTCACACTTTCAAGCACTCTGGCTGCCCTGCTTTGCCAACACAATGTGTCTTTCTCCTGAGAGCAGCAGAACCATAAACTTTTACAAGTAAACTCTCAGCCACTCCCTTTTAAAAGTGTATTTAATACTTTTCTATTCTTACTTATAATTACTCTTTAAAATAGCCACTTGCTCTTTATGTATCTGTAACATAATGAATGCTAAGCAAACTGACAGTCAACTGATAATACCAGAAAATCATTAAGGAGAGAAACAAACTCCTAACTTATAGAATCAGTTTTTATGTACTCCTGAAGTACATGACATTGTTCTAAAAAATACTGATTTTCATTGCATTTCTAACAGTATAGCCCCTGAAGTATTTCAACCATTCCTGCAAAACATTCTCATTTTCCTTCCAAATTCCCCTCAATAAAACTGTATTTATAATCTACTCATTGCTACTTGGCTGGGTGGGTTGTTGGGGAGAATTACTGGCAAAAGACATTACTTCTGGCTCCAAATGTCCCAAACTACTAGTTCCTGAAGACTAGAAAAATATTTAGGGAAGTATCATTATACAGTCACTGCTTGTACTTCCTTGCCACCCTAGCTTTTCTTTCTGCTCATCTCCACTTCCAACACTCAGTAAATCAAGAGATCTTGTCTCTCTACACAACCATAACTTACTGGCTCTAGCAGGGCGTGAAATGTGTAATCCTCTTCACAGACTCAAAATGTCCATAAAATAATGGTGTTCATGTAACTTGAACAGAAACACAAGATGCAGTACGATTTTCAGAAGGTCTTGTCTTCAATTTGTATTAGCAGACTTAAAACTGTCTGAACTATTCTCAGGGAAAGGATTCACCGAACAGTAGTCTAAAAGATGAAAGAGGATACTGTGACTATGAGAACCCCAAATGAAAAAAACTATTCTGAAAAAAAAATCATTGCAAATTCTGTGACTTAGCTGAGAAGCAACAACAGCCTTTAAATGAGTAAAGCTAACACAAATACAACTGTGATTCATTTCAGATATAGCAGATTACAGTTTAAAAAAAAAAAAAGAAAAAAAAAAAGGGAAAAAAGAAGTATATGCCTCCAAGTTGCCAATTTAGGCAAAAATATCCTGAACTGAGTCTGGAGAGCTTCTTGGCAGGGTTATCCAATCAAGGGAAAAAAGAATTGCAAAAATAGAAAATTTCTCTCCAATCTAACTTGATAAAGAAAAGTAGGTTGAGGTGTCTTATTCTTTACATTAAGAACATAGGGTAGATTGATTGAAGACCTCATCCAGGTTTGTCCACCATAATCACATGGCCAGGAACAAAACCAACCCTTCCAAACACCACTGCAGTGATGCATCCTTAAGTTCCATTTGCCTCCTCTAATAACTTGCATACAGAGAAAGCTGGACAGAAGCTGCAAAGCCCCTGAAACACTCAGAGGTACAACAGCCATTCAGTGTTTTTATGCAAGCATGACTATTATCATACTTATATAAAAACATGGACTATTTTTATGTATGTATGACTATTGTGTTATTGTCTCTTTCATATTTTGACTAATTCAATAACTTAAAAACAAGTAGAGGTCTTACCTGTGGAACCATCTGAACATTACAGATCTCTCTGCAATGGCCTCTACCAAGAAATTTCTGACATCTCCAACTCTCTAAAATTTAGTGCCAAGATATCAGAGACCATTCTGAACTGGCCAAGTTTTCCACTCCAGAGCAATTTCCATATAAACATTCTACATAAAATGACAATCAAGAAAGTGTATTATGCTTATGTTGCCTAGCTATTGGATGTGTATCTGTCATCCACGCATTTATATGATCACTGGTCAGAAAAAGAGTAACATCTCACATTGTAGCAGCAGGGCGTTCATCATGTTCATCTATCTATCACATTTACCCTGTCTAGTCTAACTATTTCAGCTCAGGACAAGCAAGAATCTACTGCTCCTGAGCATCTCAACACATTTGAAAAATAAGAAATCATACTTAAATTAGCAGAATGGCAAAGGGTAGTAGGTTGTCTTTGAGTAGGTTATTCCAAGACCTTTACATTACATATCTGAAGAAACTTAAAACCTTGAAATTCTCCAAAAGGAAAAAAAAAAAAAGCAGCAGGCACCAAACAACCTGAAGCACAGCTTTCATAGTCTCCCAAAAAGAGGTACTGCTGAGAGTTACATGGCTTGAATTTTCTACCTTAAAAGCTCAAGCTGTCCAAGCACAGAAACTGCAAAAATCCATCTCTGAGACGAAAAGAGACCACAAAGGTTAAGTGTACACAGGAAAACTTGTTTCACTTGAACTTTTTTCCTGTAAATTAAGAAAAAGATAATTTGTTTTCCATTTATCCTTCCTTATAACACTTCATTTTTAAGGCTTGGGCTTATCCAGTGTTCCTTCCAAATGAACAACCCCAATATTTATATATTCTCTCAACTTTTAGTCACAATATTTTAGAGGAATTCAGGTACTATGGTGGGAAATATCCCATATATTTCTGCCGCCTGCCTCTTTTCAATTTTTAGTTGAACTGAATCAGATCAGAATCCTGCTCCTATTTTTTAAGGAAGGGTGAGCCTCACTACAACAACTTTGCATTCTATCATCATCTTACTAGGGATCAGCTTTAATACTACATTACCATTTGGTTCTTCAGAGTTTGGATAACTGCTTGTACAACATTGTTTTAGTATGTTTATTCAGTTCTGTTAAAATTGTTAGTATTTCATCTGTTTGGTATGTTCCTGGTTCTCCCCCAGTTACTGCTTTGGTTGGTTCCATTTGTCTGTTATGTAAACCCCTCCCAGTTTTCCTGAATGTTCTCTGCCAATCACCTTTACCCTGCCCCATCTCCCCATCCATCACTGTAAACCCCACCTCTCCTTTCAGCTCCTTCCATGTATATCATCCCTTCCTCAAAACACTACTGGTTGTTATGTTGTATTCCCGCCTTCTTTGTATCCCCATTGGTCCCTGACATTGTAACCTCCTCCCCCTACCCCTCCCTCCATGAGCTCCCATTGGACCCTGGACTGTGCCCGCCCCTGAGATAAAACCCAGTGCACAGGGGTGCTCTGGGCTCTCTTCGGTCCTGATTTCTCTCAGCCCAGATCCTTATGCCTATCCCCTCCCCAAATAAAGCTGTTCCTGGGAAGCACAGCTGAGTGAGTCTCCTCCTTCCTTTTGCCATCACCCATGACGCTTTATTTGGCAGAGCCCGGCAGGATTCAGTGCTCTGAAGGTTCTGCAGTGGGATCACCTTTCCCCTGCAGTTTGCCACTCCTGGCAACTGCCTGTGCCGGAGTGGCACTGTAGAGCTAGACCGGAGCTCTGGTGCGGCCAAGAGCAGCATCACAACACAGTACCACGGCTTGCAATTTTTCATTTATGCCAGTGGCTTGCTAGAGTTTTATTGCCCTGATGCTTAAGAGATACTTCAGTTGCAATTAGTCACCTCCCTTCAGGCACTGCAGAACTCTTTGTAGAGGGTTTCTCACTACACCTTTTCTGTGGGTTTTTCAACTACCCACTCAGTCTCCAGCACTCTGCAGAAACACTACTTAGAGAAGGTTGGTGCAGCACTTTCTTTGCCTACTTAACGAGGCAGTCAAATAAAATACAGAGGACTACAAAATTATGTTTTTTCTTCTTCATAAAGGTCCTTACAAGGGACCTCTGCCTAGCACATAATCTTTCCCAAAAGTCAATCTTTCAGCAAGGTTATTTACACAGAACAGCCTTGCAAACTTGCTATTCCTTGGCAGCTGAACTTACTCTTGTGCTCACTTACTAAGTAAGGAAGATAGTGTGGCACCCAACCCTCATACTCTTACAGTCTGCTGGGGGTTAGGTGTCCTTCCTTTTGTTCCTTCTCACCTATGGAATTTTTCCCCCGCCAGTGGAAGGGAAAAAAACTGACTGCTGGTACTTAGTGGGTGCTTCAGAAACAAAGAGTTTGGCTGGGCCGGGGGGAAGTGAGGAAAAAAAGTGAGGGCAGGGACAGCCGGAGGCTGTCTGGTTGCTTCAGCTTCAGAGCAGGACACCCGCTGGGAGCTGTTGCAGTGGAGAGAAGGGAATTTACCATCATCCAGACAGAACTGCTGCTTCTTCTCCTTCTTCATTGGTGGGCCTCACAGCTGTGCCTGTCCTGCCAGGATGTGTGGCAGTGCCATGCACAGCTGTGGAGCTACTGATACACCTCAGCCAGCGGTCCAGGATCTCTGCTCATTCCTGCCATTCCAGCCGGCTGTTCCTCAGAGTCCTGCAGGAGCACCGGGAATGACTGCCTGAGAAGGCTGTTACGGAGTCCCTGGTTCTGTTTTGTTGCTAACGCTGTAGTTACTGTTGTTTGTTTGCCTCGTTATACATACTAGTAAAGAACTGTTATTCCTATCCCCAGATCTCTGCCTGAGAGCCCCTTGATTTCAAAATTACAATAGTTCAGAGGGAGGGGGTTTACATTTTCATTCCAAGGGAGGCTCCTGCTCTCCCTAGCAGACACCTGTCTTCCAAAACCAAGACAAGAGACATAGAAAAAGGGCTGGAAGCAACCAGATTTACTTAGTTAGCCTACACTGCTGTGCACCAGTGGAGAATCACACACTTTTTCTACCTTAATACACCTAAAACTCATAAATTCTTGAGCTTGACCCACAGAATTCTCATCTGTGTACAAAGCATCACATGGAAAACAGGGAAAGTGTTATAACTTTCAGAAAAGATAAAGCATTAGGAATACTGACACTAAAGATAAAAACTTATGACAGGGATTCTTCTCTCTCTCTCTCTTTTGTCTCAAACATGGCCTCCAAGTACCACTCAGTAAAGCAGATAGTCTCATAGATGCTAGAACCCATGGTGTGCCAACAAAGCCCGGAGAAGAGACATCCTTGGTGTCAGAGGGACAAAAGATAAATTACAGGAGTATGTCTATGGCACATATATTACAACCACTGCAGCCGTAGGTTCAACTTTGCCAAAGGTGCCACAGATTTCAAGCTAATAGAAAGAAAAGCATAAAGTGAGATTTTATATACCATTAAGGATTATGAGAATTCCATCTTTATAACACAAGAGTGCTTTGGGAATACCTACAGATCTCTATATGGCTGCTGTCTCAGTGACCTTGCCACAACTCTGCGGAGCTGTTCTGCATTCCGTAAAATGTCATTCTCATGAAATTAGTACTTTAATAACCCTGGCTGCAAGTACTTAGTGTGGCAAAGCAATATCCACGTACTCACAACAAGCACTCCTTCCAGGAAGTTATCAAAGCCCAATCGGATTACAAAAACTTCAGGCATATCCTGTAAGGCACGGACACAGACATGCAGTCTGTTAGTAGACACCAGTTGTGAAGGGATGACACTAATACAAAAAAATAGATCTCAGCAAATATGCTTCTGAGCAATAGAACAGGAAGTTATCCCACTTCAGAAATGAAGCTCTTTCATGAAAATGAAGGGCTTTTCAGAAGGTCATACAAGTAGCCCAGGAAAGATGCTGACTGGTTTATAGTGCTGGACTGACAAACAGCCCAGCTTTTGGTCACTCAGCATACACCACAATACTATCACCCAGTGAGGAAGTACAGCACTAGGACCCACTCAACAGTCATATTCCATCTGAGAGCCATTACACTCGCAGCATGCTTTTTTATCACAGACATGTTTTTGAGAATTTGTCAATTAACCATTGTAGAGCTGCCCCATCTTGTTATTTAATTGCAAACTTTGCAGTGCTGAGTACCAGTCTTAATAACCCACTCCTTAGGAGCATAAGCATAATAAAAAAAAGTCAAGCATTTTCATAATGCTTTGTTAATGAGGGTCAGGGCCTGGCTGGACTTGTTTTGGCCTCCAGCCCAGCAACAATTTCTATATTGGCCAAACTCTGGTGAGTCTATTATTTTAAAATAATTTACGTATTTCCTGCCTTCCATGGAGATTCTTGCCACAAACCACCATATATACATATATATATATATGGCATATATCAAACAACTAACACTTCTACTTCTGAAGACAATAATTTGATGCTACAGAAAACCTGCACTTAATTGTAAACACTTAATGCAAAAACAGACAGGTCCACACACTGAGCTTACTCCATTAATTATGGCATGAGTTTTGAGAGAACCAAAAACTAAGGACTACACTTCATGCATTGACTGGTCACAGTCTAGATCTGTAAACTGAGCAAAATTAACCAGCCCAGAGTTCCAAACTTTTATTTTCTGGTTGTCTCTTAATTGTCAGTGACTAAAGTGTGTCAACATTAAATTTCTCTTGTTTTAGTATTCAATGCTAGATAACAATACTATTGTATTTAACTCACATCTGAACAGAAAGCAGAACTGCATACTCTTTCAGCAGCTCCAAATAAAATATCTGCATTCTTAAATCATTAAATTCTCAACCATTTCTAGCAAAAAATATTGAAGTTAGATGTGTAAAGTAAACCAAATCTAGACACAAAATATATTTTTCTGACAGTCAGAGAGTAAAAATGTCAAGAACAATGTTAAAATTTGAATTTCCATGAAAATCTTTAGCAGGAACATAAAGCCCAAATAGAATACAGAAAATGTGACAAACAGTATAAATGTAACTAAACCAAAGGAGGCAATAAAAATGAATGACTGATGGTACAAGGAGAGGTAGTTGCTGACTCCTCTTCACCCTACAAGGAGTATGAGAAAAAATTAACTTCCACAGAATTAGTACTACAGAGAATCAGAGCACTTAGTATCTTTGTGGTGACTGCTTTTAGCTAAAGAAATAAAACCAGAAACAAAACAAAGACTGTCAGTGATACGATTTCCTGTACTAATAGAAACTACCTCATCTACATGTAAGAACAGCTCACTAAAGTGAATTTATGAAGGAAAAAGTCCTCAAATTACAGATAACCTAATCAGGAGTTTATAACATCATTATTTTCTCAGGTCACCAATCATATCAGAGGATGAACCTACTGGCAAAGGTAACTCCTTTGTGAAGCCATGCAACTTCATCCCTTCTGCTCCTCTGCTGCACCAAGATGCATTCACCAGATCTGCTTTCAAATATGCTGAGAATTCCTTGCTGAGCACTGCCAATACCAGCCAAAATACACATTCTCTACTGCACTATATTTTCAAAGCATCTACCACAGAATGCCACTCTGAAAGATCCACCACTTCATATTCCAACATTTAACATTCAACAGTAAAGACCAATACATCCTGTTAATTGAGAAGAAAATACTGAACCTTATACAGATTTATGTAACATACACATGAAAACCAGAATCAAGTCAGACAGACTCACAGACATGAAAGAACACTTCCCTGTGTGCTTCCTTGTTGATCTTTGGCCATGACCAAGAAATCATTGTAGCTGTTCTGTAATATTGGAGTGTAACAATAAATACAAATTATTACCGAGTCTGCCACAAATCAGTGTAAGCCTCCACTGCCATACAACCAAGTCCTGCAGAGAAACAACACAATTTCATATTCCTGACAAGAGCAGTAATGACAATAGGTACAGCTCAATTCTGCACAAGGATTGCAGGGAAAGGGAACTGCTGGGTTTTTTAAGACAATATGAAATTCTAAGTTTCCAGGCGAAGTTTCATAGAAAAGCTTTTAAAGAAGAATATACCAAAACAAGCAAGGAATTAAGTGCAATGTTCCAACATTATAGTAAGTTGTGGAGACTAAAGCAGGAGGTCAGGCTGCAGAAGAACAAGAAATTGAGAAAAGCATGAAATCCTATCAACTGCAAGCCATAACATTCTTATTCACATGTATGTGTAAGTATAGGTACACACCTACAGACAAGTGTCATCTCTCTTCAATCCCTTAATAGAAAGCATCGGACAGTTAACAGTGTGGGAAAAAAATCAGCTTTGGGGCTGTACAGGAGGATTTTAAGCTATTTCAATCTAAATTACCAGCAATTCTCCACCATTACCAACACTTTACCAAGACTCAGTAATTAAGGAAAAATCTTGGATATCCAGTAACTCTAGAACCATTTCTTTACTACAAGGTTAAGTTACACTCACTTTGAGTAGAAACACAACTTCCTCTGAGTGAGAAAACTAACGGGCACAAGACTAGCTAACTCTGTATTTTTAAACTGTATTGAATTGAAATGTTTCCAAACTTCACTAACAAAATATTAAGGTAGTGTAGTACTGCTACCCCATACCCTTTCAGACTATGTAAATTAACAGATCTTAGACCTGAAAACACAATGAAATACAAAAGTCAGGCACATCAACATGGCCACAGATCTGCATCTCTGTCCTGAAGCCAAACAAACAGCTGCTGCAAAATACCACAAGTCATCAATGAAGAAAGGAACAGATAACTTTCTGAGTGAAGTCTATAGCACAAAAAATATCACCTGAATAATATTTTAATCCAGAGGTCTTCAATCAGAAGATGGTCAAGCCATACAGATTACTCCTATGGCAAAAAATGTGGTAGCTAGCAACACTTCCACGTGTGCACAGGGCTGTCAGCTTCTCTAAAGCATCAAAACCACCACAGGTACAGAGGTCAGCTACAGGCACCACTTATTGCCTCTGGTACAGTCCCCTGACAGATGAGAAAGATGTGAGCCAGTCTTCATCTAGGCATTTGAATACAATTTCCAAAGAGCTATTCAGACAGATGGGAAACAGGGCATGGGTCCCATTATTCATTCCAGCTGCAAACCCATGTTCGTGGTTACCAAGTACCAGATGACAGGGGCAGAACAAATGATTCCACTTAAAAACTGTATCAAGTACAGGTGTTCACCACTAAAATAAACCTGCTCACTAGTAGGACACCTTCAGAAGGAACAATTAATTCAAAAAGTAAACAATTGGCAAAAGAATTAATCTGATGGACTGTCGCCCTGAAAACTCCGCTTTTGAGCTTGCTGACATGGTTTTCTAAAGACTTTCCCAGGACAGTAACTGTAAACATAGATATGTGTACATTCTTTCTGTTACACATCTTGTGATGGGCATCTCTCATGACCAGTGCAGTGAGAAAGTGTTATCCTGACCATCCAATCCCTGGCTGTGGTCAGAAGCTTATAAATCCTGGGAGGAAAAATAAACTCTCTCTTCCTTTCACCACACCTCGAGCTGTGTCCGTGTGATCTATTCATCTTCAGCGGCAACATCTGGTGAACCTCCGACATGTGCTGCAGGCAACGGTTACAGGGTACTATCTAGCCTGTGGCTATGACTGGTTTTGGGCTCTCTCCTACGGAGGGCCTGGTTATGGAAATATGGCATGCAGTGTTTGATCAGAGAGGGATTGATGTGTCGTATGCTTTCAGCGATTGTGTGAGTATGGGAGAATTGAGGGTTTTTTTCCTGTGGTTGAAGAGATTTTTTTGCAGTCGGCTTGGTACACTTTAGGTGATTCCCTGCTCGAGGCTCTGCTGGTCGGTTATGAGCCCCAGGTGCTCCGGCTGCTCGGGATCTGGCGCAGGTGCGGTGGCATTCTGAGGAGCTGCGCGTCCTCTTCTACCAGGTCGAGAGCTGTTTCCTCTGCCCTGGGTGAGAGGTCTGGCTCTGGCTCCGGCTGTGGAAGCGGGGTGGGGCTCTCCCTCTCCCCTGGTGGCACGGAGCCGGGGGGCAGCTGTGTCTCGGGTCCCGAGGTCGGCTCCCCCGGGATCGCCGGGGCCCCCAGTGGGTTGAACGGGGGCGCCATGGGACCGGTGGGCGTAACACCGCCTCGGCCAGCGCCCCAGAGGCGTAGGCCTGAGGCGGGGTTGGATCCTTGCCAATGGGCTGTTGGGGGCACCGCGGACCCAGGGGGTGTAACCCCGCCTCGGCCAGCGCCCCAGCGGTGTATGCCTGGGGCCAGGTCGCCTCCTTCGTGTGACCTCCCGGCGCAGACCAATGAGGGGCTGCCTGAACAGGGGGTGGTGCCACCCCTGGGGGATTCCTCAGGGACAGTCCCATGTCCCTATTGCGGCTGGGCCATGCCCTGCCCCACGGTGGGGGACGGGACAGGCCCAGGCTGCGCGCCGGCAGCCGCGCACGCTGTTCCAGTGGAGGAGAGGCCAGCGCTGCTTTTTGGACCTTTTGCCCCTCAAAAGACACTGTTAAGGGCAATTCAGAGCACTGCTCCACCCCGTGCCAGATTTGTGGGGCATGGGGATGGGTGCTGTGAGTGGTGCAGACACCGGGCCGGGTTCTGCCGGCCCCATGCTGCGGGTTTCCCCTCCTGCGAGCCCGGGTTGTCCCCTGGCAGCAGAGCAGGACGGTGCTGCGGCTTTGCAGGCTGTGCCTGTACCAGCGCCTCAGTCCCCCCTGGTGCTGGAGGCGGGTTGTGCCGAGCTGGCTCCAACCCACCCTGCCTCAGGTTCCCAGGCATCACCTGAGCCTGCGGCTGGAGGTGGCCCTCCCCTGTCGTCTCCTGCGGCCGCAGCAGACCAAGGTCCTGCACTGTTTACCGTTGGCTCCAGTGGTGCTGCCGCAGGACAGAAGCCAGTGGCCTCCATGGACAAAGGGTCCCAGGCTGCTGGAGCCTCTTTGGCTGGCCTGTGAACTTTGTCCTCTTGTCAAATGACTGTGCAGCTGAGCGTATCAGGCATTCCATGTGCTTCCGAATGCTTTGGTCCGGTGGGTGAGGGCATGAGTGCTCTTCTTGTGGTGTGGTTGAATACCACTGCTCAAGGCATCATTGTTCACCTAGGGGACATTGATTCAGATTTCCTGGGGTGCATTTCTGCCATGGGCTCCACACTCACCCCTCCTGTTCCTATCCCTGCGGGACCCGGATTTGCTCATCTTGTGTCTTTTGAGTCTTGTGTTCGCAGAGCTGAGAACCACCTGCGGGGAGATGGTGGCTTCAGGTTCCCTGGACCTCCCTGGGTCACTGGACTGCTGTTCTGACAGCCAGGGATCATCCTGAACGGGTCTGCACCCTGTCCATCTTTGGTGAGATGCTGTCAGATTAGCTTCTGTGGGTTTTTGACACTGGCCATCACGATTGTCAGGTTTGCTGACGGGCCCCCAGAGTGACCCTTGGACCCAATGATTACACATTCAACGCAAAGAAGAACTTGAGACTGACTCTTTGTTCAGCAGATTTTGTTGTCCTTTCTCATGACAGACTAGTCACCCTCCGTGACTTGATGCAGGAACAGTTGGATCACGGTGATCTGGAGCTTCGACCAGTCCCTGGGACATTCCTGTTTTCTGTATCAATAAGTCTGGGAAATGGAGTTTATTGAACTCCAGAAAGTTCATGCTATGATGGAAAGCATGGGGATGTTGCAGGCTAGCATGTCTTCACCTGCCAAGCTTCCTGCTGATTGGCTAGTCCTCATCGTGGATCTGAAGGATTGTTTCTTTACAATTCCTCTGCCTCCCGATGACAGACTGAAATTTGCCTTTCTGGTGCCAGCTATCATTAATGCTGAGCCCACACAGAGATATCAATGGAGGTTTTGCCATAAGGCTTGTGAAAATTTGCTGGCATTTGCCAATGATGTGGGGCTCTAGCCCTCTCTGGAGTTTGCAAGCAGTTTCCTGCTGCTCATCTCTACAATCTCCCTGAAATTATTTGAGGGTCAAAAATAATTTTTGGGATGAACAGTCCTGCATCTGGAGGTGCAATTATTTTTTTTGCATTCAGTGCAGACACTGTATGAATGATGTCCAGATATTAATGGATTTTTACATGCTTGTACCCTTATATGGGACTGACCATGACACAACTGTCTCCCTTGTTTGGTCTATTAAAGGGGGACTCTGAATTAAAGTCACCTCTGACACTGACCCCACAGGCACAGTAGATGCTGGAGGAGGTTCTGCGAGCAGTTTCTGCTCCTCAAGTTTATTACATTAATCCTTCCATTGATGTTGCTGGTTTTTTTTCATTGCCACTCCACATTTGCATTCCACAGGTATCACTGGCCAATGAAAACACTGGAAATGTCATTGCTACCTGGAAGGATGGATCTGAGTGGCAGGTTTTAGAGAGTCATGAGGCTGGATCAGCCCAATTGGTGGAATTACAGACTGCTGTCATAGCATTTCATAAGTTTTCCCAGGCACCTTTCAATTTGGCCATGGATTCTGCCTCCGTGACCAAACTGGGAGCCATCCACAAACAGGTGTTGATGTTGGATATTTGTTTCATTTATTTTTGGGTTTTGTTGTTTTGTTTTTGGTTTTTTGTTTTTTGTAATAACGAAAGGGTGAGATATCACCCTGAAATGACAGCTTTCTGATTGTATGTAGTATTGTATTTTCCTGTTATTTATTTTTTTGATTGTTTATAATGTTGCTAGTCTCTTTGTTAATTTTTCTTTTCTTTTTGTTAAACCAAAAAGGGTGAGATGTCGCCCTGAAAACTCAGCTTCTGAGCTTGCTGACATGGTTTTCTAAAGACTTTCCCAGGACAGTAACTGTAAACATAGATATGTGTACATTCTTTCTGTTACACGTCTTGCGATGGGCATCTCTCATGGCGAGTGCAGTGAGAAAGTGTTATCCTGACCATCCAATCCCTGGCTGTGGTCAGAAGCCTATAAATCCTGGGAGGAAAAATAAACTCTCTCTTCCTTTCACCACACCTTGAGCTGTGTCCGTGTGATCTATTCAACTTCAGCAGCAACAATGGACCTCCAGACAATGTCTTCTCCACAAAGATGTTGATATTAAAATTAAGTAGGCAAGATGAAGAGCTTGAAGCAAACACTGTGCAGGACAAAAACTCAGAAAGGTGACTTCTGTGTGCCAAGAGAAATCATTACAGTGAGCAGAGACATGAGACTCTAAGAAAAAAGTCCTCCTCATTATCCACAGCACCACTTCAACTGAACTCCTCTTCACACACTTACCCTTCCTCTCTTGCACAACATTCTTGCACTTCCAATGAAACACTTTCTTACTAGAAGGAAAACAGCAGTGAGCAGCAGTGTGACCTTTGAGCCCCTTCACACTGATAGACACTTCCTCTCTACTTCCAAAATGGGAGGCAGGACCTGGTATTGTTTCCACTAATCATGATGATACATCTTGTGCATTGAACAAGACCAAACCAGAAAAGCAATAAACGGATATAAGTTATTTGTCAGAAAAGTAAGAAACATAGGAAAAAAAGGCTACTCAGTTTTCCTTCTCCGTAAATGAGTGGGCTAAAATGCTTTTACAACTCTTCCCACATTCCCTTACAATTAATTTCTACAGACACTTCTAAAAAAAACAAGTTCAGTGTTCTGTAACTTTACTCATCAAACTGAGTCTCAAAAACAGTGTCTAAATGACACTTTGTCCACAAGACAATTTTACTTGGGTCAGCAATTTTCAAATTTTATACCAGTGTTCACACCGCCCAGATAACTTCTACATGTTTTCTGCACCTGTAGTTTGAGAGCCACCACACTAGTAGAAGCAAGGTATAGGCTGTGAAGGACATACCCTGCAAAGAACGGAAAGGGTGGATAAGAGAGAAACTCAAAGTCAAGTGAAATTAAAGGTATGAGAAAGTTCAATTAAGAGTGACAGAATAAAATGTCAGCAGATCTATGGAGCCTACAAGAGGAGAGGAAGTCTATGGCTGGAAAAACTTGCTCAGGCTATTCTCAACAAAACACTGCTGAAGAGATCCAGTGTCTTCCAGCTATCTTCTTTTGACTCCATGAGTCATCACCCTCTCCAGCCCAACACCTCCCTAGCAATACCCTCGACACCCTATTCTCTGTGCTTTACGAAGTCCAGAGATAGGAAAATGCCAAATATTTCATCCATGTATGGCTGCCACAGAGTTCAAAATCCACACCCTTTCAAAACAAGCTTTTCCACTCATTCTTACTGCCTTGAATTTGCTGCCCTGATGCCGTCCTCATTTTGGCATCACAAAGTCAGAAAAATCCAGAGGTGTCATGTCACAGGCAGGTTTTGTTCTAAAGACAACATGCCAGAACCCCTTGTTGAAGCAATTCAGCCACCTGCTTTTCTTTGATCATCCCCAGTTTTGTTGTTCAAAGACCTGCAAGGAATATGAGTCATGTCTGTGTGAGGATACCTAGTCACAGGTCTTTCATCCTCCCTTTAATTAACATAACTTAAAAATATAATTTTATAATTTACATATATTACCTTGTTTTAGGCTAGTCTTCTTAGACCAGATATTTAATTCCATGGACAAAATCTCCAAATGAATTTGAGGCAGAAACCTGCAATACACATTCACTGAAAAACACTAGTTCTCATTCAGGTTTTTTTCAGGACTCATTCAGGACAGGATGAAGCCCAGCTTCAAAGTTGACATCTCTGTGAGATACTCAGTTATTGATAAGACTGCCTGTAAATCTTGTGAATGCTAGAAATCATGCTGCCTCTGAGCACCTGGGAGGAGCAATTTATTCACTGACCTAAATTTTACATGTAATACTGAACAACTTTTTCAAAGTTGCATCCCCAACTGCACAAACATGATCAGTTCACAAGGCTGCTGAAAGCAGCAGTTCTGCCATCTGTCTGCCTATTTCCACCTCACATTTGTGCAGGAACATATGTTTGTGAAGCCATGCCATGATCCAGAAAGAATCAAACTCTGTAACTGATCAGGGAAAAATATAAAATTACTGTTAGATCATTTCCTGATCTGTACAACCATGCATGCTGACACAAGCATGGGAAAAAACAGGAATTACATTACTAATTTTAATGAGAGGGCCACTTTCGATGCAGCAACTTTTTACTAGGTTTAGTGACTAAATCGGAAGAACACATACGAGTTTCAGAAAAATTCACATAATTTTACTTAGTTTGCAATTGTGTTGTTAAAATAAGAAGCAGAAGGAAAAAAGTGAAGTGATCTACTGCTTACTAAGAGGAATCAAAGTGCTTACTGGGAAACATTTAAGTGCTGAGGTCTTCATCCCTGCCTCAGTTTCCTCCACTAATAAAACAGATGGTAGAACTGATCAGTTCAACAAAACTTCCTGCAACACAGATAAAAAACCATAACACAAAGGTAACATTGTTACAGAGACACATATAGAATTAAACTCTCCTACAGCAATGCAAGAGTGAAACAGTACAAAGCTGATTTGCAACCTGGAGTGGTCTGGGATGGAGAATGGACACAAGACTGCACAGCAAATTGGCTACTCCGAACAGCAGTTGTTAAACAGTTGGTATCTACAAAAGGACAGATGTCGATTTGCAAAAGACCTGGGTAAAGAAACAGTGGAGTCTCCCTGCCCTCCTTTCATTACTGGTACTCTGATGAAATCACATAGGAGTTATGAAGAGCACATAGGGAAGACTTGCTGGGGTGGCAGGTTAAGTAGGAATCCACAGAGCTGGGTTGTCATGACAGCAGCTGAAAGTATGCAAGAGATGTATAGATCCTGGGTGTCAGAACAGCAAGGACTACAAATAAGATTATTAATACATTACATTTTTAAACAGCAAGAAGCATACACTACATTTCATTAATGAAACACAGACTGCATGATAACTGTTTGCATTGGTGAAAGTGCATGAGGGTCCAGGACATATCCAAAAAACTTGTATTTATTAAGTACTGAGAAAGCACAGGTTCTTACAAACTTGATAGTCATGCTATACGTAAGAGGAAAAAAGTGACATGCACTCTGGTGGACCAATGCAGTCAAGTCTCAGCTGGAGCTTGGAAACTCACCACATGAGCTCCATTTCATTTAAAAGCAAAGTAAAACAGTGGAAACTCCATTTCCCCCTTACATTAACTCTGCAATCAAGCCGACTGGGATCATGCAACAACTCGGTAACTCATCTCGGCTAAAAGGAAGTAACTTCCTGTCAGAGAGAAGTTACTCCCGAAGTGTCTGAGCTCTACTTGCAGCAGCATGCCAGCTCTCCGGCACAGGCAGGCTGCAGGTTCTGACATGCTGGGCAACACCATCCTGGCAGGTCACTTCTGAAGCTGATGGGGCACAGGGTTCAAGACAAACACTGAACAAGAGTGGCCAAGGATGGGACCAAAACAGGCCTTTGTTGGACACACTTGCAAGGAAGCTTGAGGGAGCTTAGAGGGAGGATAGGAGTAACAGGTGTTTATGTGATCTGTTCAAAACTCTGTGAATTTAATGTGGTGGATTACTCGAGGACTTGGGATATCTAACACTGGGTGGTCCTCAGGAGTCATTATAAAGCAAGAACTCTGCATGATCTGAGACCAAAGTAGGTTTACAAGTGCCAGGCGCAGGGAATGTACAGGTACACTAGTGTTCACAAACCCGGGACTCGCACAACAGGGCTCTTACACTGGGTACTCACCATCCAGCACTGGTGAAGGAGAGGCCCGCACTCATGTGGAACACATGGACAGCGAGAGACTGCCTAGTGAAGGGGTCCCAGTAAGGACTATTGGTGAAACTTGCGGGGCGTGAGCTACTCAGGCGCTGCTGAACACAGCCCACGAGCGGGGAAAGGGCACTACCCACGGAGCGCAGCGGCCGGAGTTGGCCGCAGAACCTGGCACAAAGGCGGCCGCTCGGAGAAGGGCGCTGCCAGAGGTGTGAGGGATCACGGGGAAGATGCCACCAGCGAGCCCCGTGCTCGACGAGCCAAGAGGGGCCGAGGAGGGGTCACCAAGATGCGGGCGAGCCCGGCAAGAGGGCAGAGCGCCTCCCGGGAAGCGGCGGCGCCCGCGGGCCGGGCCCAGGGCCAGGCATGGGGCCAGGCGAGGACAGCGGCCGGGCGACGGCAGTGGGGAAGGTGCCGGGCGGGAGGCGGTAGCCGGCAGGGAGGGAAGGGAGGGAAGGGAGGG
>NW_015379275.1:8147-24629 GCF_001522545.3 Parus major | reverse complement strand
CCCCCCGCCTCTTTATCCTCCTTCCTTACGACCCTCCGCACCCGCCCGGCTGCCGTGTGGATGCGGGCCGGGGTGCCTGGCTGCGCGGGCGGCGAGAGCCGATGCTGAGGGGCCGGAGGAGGATGGAGTGCACCCTCGATGCGCAGAGTTTGATCAGTATTTCCCTGCGGAAGATCCACAGCTCCCGCACGCAGCGAGGCGGCATCAAGCTCCACAAGAACCTGCTCGTCTCCTATGTACTCCGCAACGCCCGGCAGCTCTACCTGAGCGAGCGCTACGCCGAGCTCTACCGCCGCCAGCAGCACTACCCCGACGGCGCCCCGCTCCTCGCCATGCCCGCCTGCCCGCCGCCCGCCGCCGCCGCCCCGCCGCAGTGGGAGCCGCCGCCACCAGAGCCAGCCGAGCCTGAGGGAGGGGAGCTGGAGAGTTTCTGCTTCTTCACCCCGCAACAACCCGCCGCCATCTTGGAGCCGTCTCCCCCCACGCAGCGCTTCCGACCCATGGCGGGGGGGCCGGCCGGCCGGCCGGGGGACGTGCGGCGGCCCGCTCCGCCTCCTGCCGCGCCCGCTTCGCCTGCACGGGGAGGGGGCGGGAGAGGGGAGGATGAGTGAGGAGCAGGAGAGAGGAGAAGCGGCGGGGAAAGGGAGGAGAAGAGATAGAGAGAGCTGTTAGAGCGACCCGGTGAGCAGCCCCGGCGGCCAGGGCCGAGCCTGAGAGGGCAGCGCGGCCCCCAGGTGTGGCGGCCTTTCCCCTCCCCTGCACACGCCGAGCCGCCCCTCTCGCCTTCCCCCCGCGCTTTATCTCCTCCTTCTGCCAAGGAAGTGGAGCAACTCCACCTGGCGTGCTAAAAAAAAAAAGAAATAAAAAAAAAAAGAAATAAAATAAACCCACAAACCCGCGCTCTGCAAGCGCCGCACGGCAGGAGCAGAGCCCTTGAGATGGTTAAAAACACCCCTCTAAATAATTCAAGTGACCTGAAATGCCTTCCTTTGGGAAAGAGAAGGGGAGGGCTGTGTTGGAGCCGCCAGGCTGGGAGCCTGGAGAGAGTGCTTAGATGCAGCTATTAAGCATGCAGTCGTGATGGCTGTAAACCACGGGCTTTATATGCATATATCTATATATATCTATATCTAGATCTATATATATCTATATATATCTATATGTGTGTGTGTATCTCTCTTTTTAATTACAGCTTTGGCAATTACTTCATAACCAGTAAATAGCAGCTCGGAGTGTAGACCCACAGCTGCAGAGCCAGCGGCCATGACCCGGTGAGACCACGGCCCTGGGTGCTGGCAGCTCAAGGGAAGTGAAATCCAGAGGAAAAAGGATATGAGTTCCTGCTGTTCTCCAGACACCAAAAATTAAGCTTATTAAGGAGGGGAAATATGTTTTATATTAGTATTTTACATTAGCCTCGCATATAGAGATAGCTATATGGATGGAGAGACTTAGATACAGCCATAAAGTACTTCAAAATCTGTATGTATATTTAGAAAATAAGACCTCACCCGTCAGTGTTATGCAGCCATCTCTGGTACGGGATGTAACAGCTGTTTAACATAGAATAGCAACACTACAGTATCAAGGAAGACAAGGGGGTGAGGACTGCCACACAGAGTTAAAATAAAATCACAGATTTAGAGAGACAGCCTTACACAAGCTGAAATGCAATATACAGAAATATTTCAGTCTCAAGCTAGAGACTCAGTTTTACATTTCTTGACAGAAATGGTTTCTCCAACATTGTCATTATATGAATTTTGACTGCATCTTAAATGATGGATTTGAAGAGAAAATCCCCAATTACTAGATCTTTAATACTAATGAGTTAAAAGGCCCTTTGAAGGTTTCTGTCCAAATACTGGCCTAAACTCCTCTTGCTTTGACTGTGAATCATAGTCTGAAGTAAAACAGCTGCAGGGAATAATAGCAAACAGAGAGAAGAATTAGATGGTGTGAAGCAGTCTTTTCCATTTTTAAATGTAATGTTTACATTTGGAGCTGGTGAATACTTGAGGAGTATCACCTTCCCAAACAACTTTCAAGTTTCTTTCAAAACAAAGGCATTGTTTTTCACTTAGGGATTCATTTGTTTAAAATCAGTTAGCAGTGGCACTTTCTGTTGCTTTTGGGAAAATGGTTTCTCCAGGTATTGAATTCTGTCTTTTTCTCATTTTTTAACATCCCGTATCAGTTAACACCAATATTTATAAAAATATTCAGTAATTGTAAAAGCTTACGATGCAGACAGAAATATTAATTTTTCACTCCACTGGGACAAATACTTGGATTGTTCTTTGTAAGACTCAAAGCTAGGACTGATACTCTTATGCAATATCAAGACTACTGATAATGAATAGTGATAACTTTTTGATTAAATATCGTATCACAATGGTCCCTAAGTATATTACTTAATCATTAAAAACACCATACTTTTTCCACTTCTGCTGATGTTCTTAGCTGTATTTGCTTATAGTTGTGCTCCTATTTTACCTCAGTGTGTGTAATGCATACCAAATCTCTATGTCGAGGCAATAACAAATATACAAACATAACTGTGGAAACTAGTGGAATCAGGAAGACAGAGTTGTATTATCAAATATCTTGAAGTGGAGAGAACTGCAGACTCACAAAACGCTCTTCACAGTACAGTGGAAATTTTCCATTTCTATTTGAAGGAGCATTTATTCTTTGGCTAACGGTTTTGGTTAACTGCAACGTGTTTCACTGGTCCTTTGCTTCAGTTAAGTATCAAGGACTTTTACATTTCTTACTACAAGAAACCCCTTAAGTACTTTCAGTTCCTGAAAGTACTTCTATAGTCTGCTAACTTCAGCAGATTCTTTCCTGTTTGTTGATGACAGTGCTGTGCCTCATATACAGTCAAATGTCCCAAGTGAACTCTGGATGAAAAACAAACTCTTTAGCAGTGCCAACACAATCAGAATGGTCGTGCAATTAGGTCAATGCAATTTAGGAGTGATGTGGCTCTCCTTTAGGACTTCAACTGTTCAGCACTATTGCTCACCTCGTGTTCTAAAGCCTCAGTGATTTCAGAAAAGTCACTTGTTACAAGTAACAGATTAAAATTACTGTTTCAATTAAAAAAGCACAGCTTATTATTCTTGAAAAGAGCTGTAAATTATTGTAAGAAACAGAATTATTAGTATGCAAAAGGATATCAGTGATCTGAACCTGCTCTAAAGGATTGCCATTCTTAAACAAAATAATCAGAATTATTAGTATGTGGAGGAAATTATATCCTGACAGACACTATCTAATTCCTTTTGAATCTGAGGTAAAATTTGCACTGACTGTAGTAGAAGTCAGATTGTTGTCAAGTGGGCCAAAAGATCATTTATGTTTCCCCATTATGTTTTCTACAATCTAATTAGAAGACAAATCAACCAGAACAAGGAAACAAGGAGCCAAAATTTGGCTCCATCAGTAAGTAGGAGTGATATAATCCTTGCCTTATAGTATAAATTCTTTTAATAGTACTGGAACAGTTAAAGGGATTTAAAAGGGTACTTAAAATAGCACATTTTGGCTGTTTGGCTTCATGTGCACTTCTGCAGGAGTAGTAATGTTGGTTTAAGCAGCTCTATCTCAGCTAATTGTTCTCTTTCCTGCCCCACCCATTCTGTTGCATCCATGCAGCTGTTTGAGCAGATGTGAGGCAGAAGATAAAATTTAAAAACACTATTTTCCCTCAGAGGACTGTGTCAGAGGACTGCACAAAAATCTGTGTTGGCTTCTTGGAATGGCTACACAAAATTGAGAATTAATGGCCTTGGGCAGCTTAAACACTGCTGGTGAAAAATTAGAAGATGCAGCCTAAAGCAGCGTTTCACGTATTTATGGGGAAACCCAGAAATCACAGAAACATTTGAATTTTAAATAATAGGTGAAGAAAACCAGTCAAGGAAAGATAAAGTGCCTTGAATGAGAAGTAAATTAATTTATGCTTGGGACTGTAGAAAAGTCAGAAGGAAGGAAAGGGAAACAGACAATCCTCTTTTCAAAATATAGAATATTCCACTTTCTGAGAACTGAAGGAAATATAGTACTACAAATAATTATGTAAAAAAACAAAACAAAACAAAACCAAAAAAAAACCCTTCAAAATTTGGATGATGCAAGTAGCTAGCATGTCTATGGAGTCGTTGGTTACTATTCTAGAGAAAAGTCTGTACTGTCGCTCTATTAGGAATGGCTGGGAGAGCGACACAGACTCTCTAAGGAGTCACTTAGGAGAATATCCCTAATTTATTACTTCAGGCTTGTTTTATAGACTGATTCGTGGAAAGTACAGAAAGGAAACTCTTATTGGTTAGCAAACCACTACATCACCATCATTGGTCAGTGGGGCACAACACCCTCTGACTTTCTCTTGCAAAGAAAACAAGAAGCAGAAAACAACACCTGCAAGGATGTTTTCTGTCTCTGAGGATTGTTTTAATTCTTTCTCATGTTTTTCCCAGGCTAGTTTCTCAGGCAGTTAGACACAGAGTCCACACTGTACATCTTCCAAAATTCAAAGGTTAAATTCTATCTTTCTATCTTCCCATTATAATGAGCTTTTTTGGATGGGCCTGGCATAAAACTGGAAGATTTACATCCTGAAAATTCTTCTGGTCTGAGGAGTTCCCACCCATTGTAGAGCCAGTCTAGGCAGCTCTTCCCTTGCTCTGCAGCCTACAAGGCATCAAGGGTGTAGCTGGAAAGAAAGTGGGTCTGCACGTTATCTAGCTTTTGGTGTTAAGAAATTCCACCTCCATTCCTCTAATGTCCGGTTCTTAGCTCAGGTTCATGCTCCCTTGCTCTGGTATTTTATATTGTTCAGATAGCACTGAAGCTGTCATCTCTCTGGTCCTTTCAGAGAAGTGAGATATACTGTTCTTTTCTCCAGAGACTGAAGAACTTTTTTCTTTAATCTTTGTGAGCAGTGAAAACTCAACAAATCCTTCTGCTGCCCTTTACCATTCTCAGTTCTATAAAAGAATCTGTGAATCTTAAAATGGCCAAGGACTACTTCCACTGTTCCAGGTGGAAACATCTAGTCAATTGATATTGAATGGGTTTAGTTTCTCTGAATGCTATATTTTGGCTATTGTTTTGAAAGAGTATTCATTACTAAACTACTATTGCAGCTTCTAAAAATATTCAAGCAGGGCGCTCAAGTATTTTTCCATCTTTGGTATTGTAATACATTGCTATTTATCAACTGTATTTTTTTTCCCTTTCTCCCTGTAAGTATCAGCATTCTTTATACTCAAAGCTTAAATTACTTACCCTTATATCTTCAAGTACTTCTGATCTGTACATGTCACCCTAAATGATATGTTGATCCTCCTTTCTGTGACTGGTTTGATAAAATCACCACTTATGTCACTTCGTTGCACTCCTCTCTTTATCTGTGCAAAAAACTGACAAATGCCAGTGTTTTGCCATAAAGGTGCTGGTCCTTCAACACCATGAACTGCTAAAATCACTAAATACATTATCTTAAAAGAGACTTGATATAAATTAGATGTTAGTTAAGAGCAGGTGTTATCCTCTGTGGACAAAAAGCCAGCAGGGCTTCTGAAAGACCCTTGTAATTGCAATTGTTCCTATCCTCACTGGCATTTCATGAGGGCAGCCCCAATGTGGCTGATGCTCAGTCTCACCCTCACCTCTGTCTGCTTTAACATACTCAGTTGTGCAAACTCTTCTTTTCTTTCAAGTGGGTAGGAAAAACCAAACAACTCATGAGCACAAAATCCTAATTCTTGTATCTTTATGGCTTTAGAGGGGACTAGCAATCTTGAACCTCAACTTCTGCAAGTTTCTGAATAAAATTTGATCTGTTGGAACTGGTAGAATTCAGTGCCTCACTTATTCATAGTTACATTTTCATTAGTTTTATTGCTTCCTTTCTGTAGAATTCATGTTCCCCAACTTATTTTCTCATGTACTTTCTATTGTAAAAGTCAGTTCTCTTTTCATACCCATATAAATCAAATTACTCTAATGAGGTGAATAGAATTTTACAGTTACAGAATGATGAATTCAAACCCAGACCTTTTAAACCAGTAGGTCCCCTTGTAAATTGATGAATGATTTGTCAGTTTCTAGGTGTCCTGAGCTATCCTCTGTTTTCAAGGAAAGTGATATCTTTGTATATCAATATCCATCCCCACAAAACTTCATGTCTTCCAATTTTTCTTATCTCCCACATTTGTATTCTCACTATAGGGAAGGGCCCTCAGGCTGCCTGCTGGTGGTGATAATTTTTGTCATAGCTGTTTAATGTATAAACACATTGCATTAATTTTTAATAAAAAGCAGCTGCTAAATGTGCAACCTTCAAGAGTGTTACTTGTACACTCTTCCTTTTATTTACTAATTCTGTCATTCGTTCTTCACGTTTTCCATTTAACTCAGTCTGCCATTACAACAAATAAAAGTAAACATTTTATTTTTAATGTGATCATTATTTAAATAAAATAAAACATATTTTAGAAGATTAAAATAAATAGTATTTCTTCAACTATGAAAGAAGTCATAGCATGTAGGAAGCACTGTTGCTTATGTTTCTTGCTAACCATTATAAAAGGTGAAGTTACAGTTTTTAACATTTGGAAATTGATCATCAAGACTTGTATCTGAGCTTTGATTTGCATGTTTGTTTTTCTCAGTGGTTTCTTCATGGTTAATATTACGATAATATACTGACCACCAGAGACTGCACAATAATAACAAATTTTGATTTAAATACCATACATATGATTTGAGGAAATTATTATTTCCATTCTTAATACTAAAAACATATCCTTGTTACTTCAAATGAAAAAAAATAACATCTCTCCTTGTGTATTTTAAAGTAAATCTATAAGTATTTTGATCTACATGCTCCAATTATAAATTAGATTCTTGGTTTACTACCATCTCCCTTTAAACAGCATCTCAATAATAATTAATTTGTTTTGATTAGCATTTCTAAAGAGCATTTCAAGGTTGGAAGTATCCCTATTACTGTTGTGGAGCATCCTAACACAGCATGTCAGATCTAAGGCACTGAAATATTTCAGGGCTCTCTGTTCATGGGGTAGGTTCTTCCAGCTAATGCTCAGTTTAGATTAGGAATATAGAAGAAATTTGAAAGTAATTTAATAAAAAATCCTATGTGTTTAACTCTTAAAAAAAAAAAAAAATCATATAAGAGTTTGAATTCTCTGTTTTTCTATTGCGTACTTTGTAGTTGTTTTCACACATCAAAGTCCAGCTGTCCAGTGTAATCACATTTAGATTCTGTCATGACCTGTAAGTCTCACTTCTAAGTTTTCTATTGCAATAGAACAGCTGCCTGAAAACTGTTGTGGAATACTGAAATGTGTCTTTCATTGAATTATCATTAAACAATATATATTGGATATGTCTTGTCTTATTATGTTAAATCCATGTTGTTTAAGCATGTATGCTTATAGCATGTATCTACTTTTTAAAATACTAGTTTATGATAATCTCATTGCATTTTAAATGGAAGGCTCACAGCTTATCAAATCTACTTCTGTTTCTAGAGGTACTCTTACTCTAAAACTAGTTCTCTTTCTAGGTAAATCAGAACTGAAAGTTATCAAAGAAAAATATTACATTTGCCCACTGATGAACAATTACTGAGAATTACATGTCCAGAGTAAAACATGGATATAATTTTATTTTATGAGTCCACTAGTTAATAGTGAATTAGAATAAAGCTCCTGTGGGAACACATTTGACATTCACATGAATAACAGATGAATTCATTAGGATTCCCCGCTTATGAAAGAAATGGCATATGAATTCATAATTATTAAGCATTTAAAAGTAACATTCCCCCAAAAGATAAAACTCTGCATTAAGTACCCAGCTGTGGTTTGGCTGCAGGGCTTTAAAGAACATGAAATGAAGTGGTACCACAAATGATTTTGTCATTTGCCACATTGTTTAACTACTTGGTTGCCAAAATAATGAAGATTTGAAGGCTAGTTATTGCCTTTGCATTAATTCTGAAAGTTTGAGATTAATCTTGCTTCCAAAGGAGACAATTAGATACATGGTGCATGGAAGGATTATGCTGGGTCTATGTATAAAGAGGAGGATTCCACCACATATGACTACTGACATGTACTCATATTGCAAGTGACTGTGAGCATCTCATTTGAAATATATATTAGAGTTGAATTTTATTGGGGTTTTTTCATTGATAAATATGTGGTTTTGTATATGACAAATACCACTCAGGACAGTTATTTTGCTAGAAGTGACATTCTCAAATACATGCCAATCTGTCACATGAGCATACAGCTTACAGCCAGGCAGGAAACAGCTCTTCCATGAATCTAACTTCTGCCCTGTGATGACACTAATAGCACAGGGTCCCAAATGTTGCCTTGTCTGCCAGGTAGAGAGGGAAATAAGAGATGCTGAGAACAAAGTCACTTGCTTTGAGAAGAAGAGGGATAAATAAAATCCTTTTCTTGGTACTACCTGTTTCAAGAACATAAACTGAAAAGAGACGAGAAGTAGACCAAATTAAGACTGTTCTAAGTGCTGTCAGCACCAAAGAGATGCAAAATTCTTGTGTCCCCAGATCTTACATAGATCTAAATAACATTGATGGACTGAAGAAGATACTTCTGCATAAATACTGACCCCATGGGTAGCTCTCCTTGGTTATGCAATGAGTAGAGAAATAATGTCATGTGAGATACATTATCATTATTATAATGCTATATTCCTTTTCCCAGTATAGAGGTATGAAAAACTTTGTGTACATGCAGATTTTAAAATAACATTGCTCCCACATATTTCCAAGCTCTCTCCTCCTTAGCAGCAATCAAGACTTTAACACAATTGTGTTGCCATTGACTGTTATCATGCTGATCAGGAGAGGAAAAATGTCACATCAGATGTACTCATATTTTACTTCACTCAGGGGTCTGAAGCTGCAGTCTGCCATCAGGTGGACTTCATGAGAGACCTAGGCTGTGGGCTGAGAAAAAGTGCTGTAAAACCAAAAAGTGCAGAGCAAGGGAGGAAGTAGAAAGGGAAGGGTTTCAGGGTTGTGGAGGGACATGCTGCATAGTCATGACAATGGTCATGAAGTCTAGAAATACATTAACCAAAACAGAATTCTGTAAAATAATTGTACGCTTTTCTAGTCCAATTATTTTGTTGTTAGTACAAGGGAAAAAATTAATCAAAATATCAGAAAAGCCATTTTTACCATAGTACGCTTGTGGAAAAATGTGAGCAATTATTTGAGAAACTGTTAGATGAAGATAAATTTATGTCTTTCTGCTTTGGAACAAGAATTACAAGATGAGCTTTAGAAATGTCATAGCTACCAATGGAAAAATATGATTTATGCACTGCTGAATCACATCACTTTTAAAAGTCTTTTAAATTCTGCTTTGGAACAAGAATTACAAGATGAGCTTTAGAAATGTCATAGCTACCAATGGAAAAATATGATTTATGCACTGCTGAATCACATCACTTTTAAAAGTCTTTTAAAAGTCTTTTAAAAGTCTGATTTAACTTCTGATTTGATCTGTGTGGATAGATTTTGGATGTATGTCCAGACAATAGGGCTGAGCTGATGCTTCAGAGTGAGGTGAGAAATATCCAACCTAAATCCAATAGATAAGAGCCCTGTAAATTGCTGGGTGAAGGATGTAATTTGACTACGATTATTGTTTTAATGCAGACCTTCAATTGTTATGGGCCTCGTGAGGACAATGCAAGAAACTTGTTCTGTGGTGTATGAAGTGAGGAGTATGAACCCTTGTATTCCTACATTCGCATCTTACATGGTTCTACATTTCAAGGAACTGGGAGATAATTAAAGAGATAAACCATACCTGCTAATTATGCTATGTACAACTTTTTTTCCTTGAAAGGTAAAACCAAGTTTGGAGATTTGTTTGAGGGTTTTCTGTTTGGTGGGTTTGTTCTGGGTTTTTTTCCAAGCTGATACATTATGAATCTGTTACTTTAAAAACTTTCAGAGTTTCTATTTTTAAATATTTAACGTCTGTCAGAAAGATATTTGTTTATACAGTCTTTAATATTATATCTATATTATATCTATGGTTGTCTATATTTGAGGTAATCATTATAAACAAGGGCACAATAAGAGAAATGCTGTGATAGCTCTCCAAATGATGACAAGGGAATGTGAATGTACTTTTTATTTATAAAAATCAGATGGCATTATCTTATTGTAGCCACTTTAAAGTTAAGACATCAGAAGACAGTTTGCTTTCAAAATGTTGGATAAATCACACACGTAAATATCACATCATGACTTCTCCAAGCATAATGCTCCCTCACAAGGCCACTGCTGGTCATCATCCAACATCAGTGTGCAAAAAATTGGCATGACATACCTTATCAGATAGGTTTCTGTTCATTACCAACACATCAAAGTTATTCCAATGTTTGCTTGTAATTTTCTAGGTGAAACAAGGTGGCTTCTTGTACCACCCTTCTGTGGGAAAAGGGAATTCACTCCATGAAGTTTATAGAAAGCTCTAAATTAGACACTTCTTTAAAAATCAGAGAACTGTGGTAACAGAAATCGTGATGGGAATCCTTTTGCAAAATTAGGAAATAAAAAGTGGTAGAAAGAATTAGTGCTTGGAATTGGTGAGTCCTGACTAAGAGAATCAGAGGAACAGCCACCTCTGAGAAGAAGAGCCCATCCATACAAGATTATTTTTTAAAAGAAAGAGGTACAGTTGTGAAGAAATATGAATAATTTATAAAGATGAAAGTCTAGGCTTCAGAATGTACTTACAATAAGACAAGTCTTAGTCTGAATCACCTCAATTTGTGGTATGGTATCTTGCAGCAGATAGCAAAACATGCTTGTTCTAAATATTATGAAACAATAATTATAGTACGTAAATGCAATTGGCAGTGATTGAAATACTAATAACACATAATAATAATAACTTCATTTCAAACATTTGTTTAAAGTGACCTCAGTCTGTTATTCTTCTGCTAGAGGCAAATCTCACTCAAATTGCATTTGTCTACAGCCAAAATGTTCTGACAGTATGGTATCCAAATTAGGTGTAATTGCTAATAATTCATTCAACAGAAGGTTTGCTATTATCAGCTTTGTTTATGTCAAATGGAGATTAAAAAATAGTTCTCTTTCTTGCAAACTGCTATGCAAATTTCATCTGCTTTATTAGATGTCTTTATGTCATAGGAATGATATGAGATTCTTATGCTAACAGAAAAAAATATAATCAAATATAATATAGGACAGATATGAATTTTAGGATTTTAATTTACAGAACCTTACTTTTATGTAATATATCTTTAATAGGCTATAAGTTTTCTGTTCTGCTTTCAAGTAATGTTGCTGTCAACATTCATGCCAAGAAAGGAATAAAGCTTGTGAGTGTACTATATATACATACTGTATATTTAGCAGATAACATATAAAGACTTTTTAAATTTATTTTCAATTTTGCATTACCCTATGCAGTGCTTTTTGCTGCTCTGATTCAAAATGTCAAAGACTCAGAGACAGGCTTATTAGAAAAACATATGTATCCACTGCATCTCTACACTCTATTAAGTAGTGTAAAATCATCTTAGCTCTTGTGAAGATGTGCTGTTTGAAATTTTAAAGAGATTGAAGTACATGAGTAGCTCTAAACTATTCCTTTTAGCTACTATTTTAATAATTATAACATACCTCACTGATCCTCAGTTTTATTTGTTTCAAAGGACAGGGGGGTGTCTCTTAAAACATATTATTTCTACTTAGAAAAATTAAAATAAGGAAAAGGATTAAAAGCCGCACATCATAAAGTTCAAGCTACTTGCTGGCCTCTGGATGGAACTCCTTCCTTATCCACAGCATTGTCCTTTTTCAGTGCTAGGAAATGTACAATACACTAGTCACAACAGAAAAGATACAGAGGTTCTGTTTGTTTTTTTTTTAATTCTTGAAAAATTAGTTTCTTTCCTCTGTAATTTAGGAGTTACATTCAGTAGATGATTAGAATTCAGCTAGATACATAATTACATTTATTAACATACAAATTAATTTACATTTCTTATTTATGACCTTACACATCACTGCTTGTTCACCGGTGGTACAGGAAAATGTAGGTTTACATTGGTTTATAATGAATTTGTTCTTGCTGGCAAGCACTGGAAATGTTGTGCAATATTTTAATTTCAAACACTGGAAGAGAATTTTAAATCCAATAGTTTATCTTCTATAGCAGGCTGCTTGGAAACATTTACTCTAATTTTTTATTCTAAAAACTAGAGTTCATTTATTCAAACTTTTTACTGATTTTCTTTTCCTACACTTGAAAATTAAGTGCAGAGATTTAGTGGTTTAGATCATGTGCTTTCAGAAAACTGCATACATGCATATTAAAAACTCAGTAAATATGATGCCTTTTTCAAAGAAAAAAAAACCTTGAGGAAATAGATATTTCTCTTCCAGAGGTAATTTCACAGCTGGGTTTGCTTTGTTTTCCTAATGATATTCTACAGGGATACTGGGTTGGAGATCTAGGTAAGGATTTCTGAAATCAATGGAATGGTCATGCACTTTGGATTGAGGTCCCAGGAATGGAAGAATGTATTCACTTCTGTGTCAAAGCCAGACCAGAAAAAGGAAGGAGAAGGGTCCCAGGTGTTTATGGTTCAAATAACCCACTCTCAGCTCAGATTAGAGATGTTTAGAGGCAGTATGTGACTGAAGAATGGGGCATGGGATCTATCATAACCATCCCATTTTTCCCTTATCAGTATGCCAGGACATGAGTGGAATGGTAGATGCAGGAGCCAAATCCCATCAGTCTCCAGAATTCCTGTGGCAATCTGCAAGTGAAGTCTGGTTTGCACTGTCCAGCTGCTGCACAGTGGGCCCATGTGGTGCCTATCTGAGCGGAGAGCAGGCCCTGGGAGCTTGTCTAGGGAAACCCTTCCCACAGAGCTGTGCCAAGGGCTCGCAAGGGCAGAGCTCTGCCTGCTGCTAAGCTGACTTTATTTTCAAGCACTGTCAGTGTGGTACAGACCAGTGCTGCATCGCTTTGCCTATGCAGGCTTTGCTGCATATCTTCTAGTTGACTGGAGAGATAAAAATAATCCCTGACATAAATCAACTTCATTCTGCCTCAGGACATAATTCAAATACCTTCTCCTGGGTGTTCTTCCCTCTTTATAAAAGCGGCAAGTTAAGTTTCCAGTCTTCACACTCTAATTCTAGAAAACATTTCACGAGGGACTGCCACAGTGAAGGTAGAGCTATTGCTGCATTAGGCTATACAGAATATCTGATAGGGACACAGTGGTGGGAAATGGAAAGGCACTTTAAAAAGGCTCTTGAGTATTTCCTTTCCCAAGATTCTAAGGCCAAAAAATTGCTTGAATTTATGAATAGAGGTGGACAAAATTTTTGAATGATTTTTAAATTCTTAGAATAACAAAAGTTTGAAAGGACTGGGACCATTCTTGAGACTAGGTTGAACTAAAATAGTTTCAACTGAAGTAATAGGAAAAATATGAAACGTTTTCTTAGTTTTTAAAGGAAATATCTTAACATGCTGAAAATGAAATTTTTCATCTTTTGAAACAGAAATACCACTTTCCACTTCCAAGTTAGTATAAATTGAAAATATGTGTGTTTTTTAAAAAAGTCACAAAACATTTTATTTTTAATTAGATGTAATATGTCAGATTTGCCCCAAATGGAAAGCGCTGGGTTTTTATTTTGTAAAAAAAAAAAAAAAAAAAAAAAAGTATTGTGTGTATTCTGTATGAACTGAGATTTGTGCTTCCTTCTTTCTGACATTTTCATTTTGTTATTAAACTGGAAGAAACTTCACTTGCTCAATTCTGTTTATGAAATCTTCACAAGACATTGTCCTGGAAGTTTTGTGGTGACCTTCAGATGATTGTTAGCATGTAAGGGTGTAGCTCTTCCTGTACTGTACCAGTGCTGGACATTGAACCTTGCTGCATGCTCTGCCTATGCTGTACTTTGATTCTTTGGGACAAAAATACAGTGGGTAGGGATCTGCAATTTTAGAAGGCTGTTCATGAAAGTAGGATCTCTTGATTCTAATGTGATTGTGGGATACCTGTATGAGGTATCATTAGCTCAGCATACACTGAGTGAAAGAGAACTGGTCACAGATCTTTCCCTTCTGCTTTGTGTTCCTATTCTTTTCTTTCCTGTTCCTTGTTCTTTTGTCAGCCATCATTTCAAATACAGTTCATTTCAAATAGATACGATGTTCAAAATTTTCTTCTAAAGTTACAGAGCACATGATGAGAACTCCAGATGCCCTATTGGACTCCCATTTTCTCAGGCTGATCTGGGCAATGCAGAGGCAGAATCTTCTGATCTCTTCTCCCATTGACCCTATATGGGTGTCTTGGGTGGATGCTTAGGAATTTCGAAGCTGTTTTGCTCCGTCATCATTGTCACTCTAACAGCGTCAACCTTCGGAAGCTCAGAAAGCTGCTGCAGTCTCCAAAAAAGACTTTATCAGACCTTTCCTAGGAGAAGTAAAGAAGGTGATGAAACCAAGTGCTACTACATGTCTCCATTACATTACTTGAGCATGTAAAGAACTACAGATTGGGTGTAGGATTCCTATCTCTTATAGGTAGTTGTTTGGATTTTGTTTGGTTTTTGTTTTTAATATCTTTTAAAGAAGTTATTAGCGTTGTTCTAGTAGCTAAAATCTTCAGCATAGAGATGACATTATACAATGTGAAAAACTAAGAACTTCTGTAGTCAAAACAGCTAATAAGAGTTTGCAATCTAAAGAGAAAAAAGTGAGCAAAAAGAGAGAGGAATGGAGTGCTGTCAGTGCACTATTACAGACAGAGAGATGGACAAGCCTCGATTCAGAAAAGTATGGAGGCAGATCCTGTTTTTCAGTGTTCCCAAATGTGTGCATTTAAACATACTCTGTTTGATCCTGGAAATGCTTTATGCCTATGCTTGTCTAATTTTAACTGTTCTGATTTTTTTTTTTACTATCAAAGAGAGGGGCTTTTATAGTTTCTCTTCAAACTGATCTTTCAAATACACTGGAGCACCTCTATTGTCAGCAGAGATTTTCAGTATATTTTCAGATTTTCAGCAGTTTTTGTATAGGTATGTGGGCTCCCCTCCCGTTGCCTTCCCCCCACCCCACAATTTTACAACAACTGCAGACATCCAGCAGAGAGAGAAGCAGGAAAGGACAAATTTACATATATTGACTGCCTATGCTGACTTTTCAATACAAAATACCAGGGTTATTGTACTGCATCAAAGTAAGAGTCTTAGCCTGGAAAGGATGTTTAATTGACATTGAATTGAAAACACAGGCATAGTGTAATGGATCCTAAAATTGGCTGGACTGTTTCTGGATGTCTGTGTTCAGTATCCATATAAAAATTCCTGTGCACAGCATAAGCAGACTAATTAGGCGAGACCTTTTCTTAGTAGTATAATCTTTATGACAAGTTCTAGCAGTCAAACAGGAAATCATAAAAATGCTACATTCAAGCTATTTGTCCAGGGCTCTGGTAATAGTTTGAATTGAACGATAGAGCATGTGAAGAGGTTTATTCCTTACACATGCCTTGACACACTCTAGTGGCAAAAGCTCGCAATGCCATTGAGACAACAGTGCCGAGTTAATTTCTTTCCTTTTTGATGTGAAGCAATAATTACCCTGGATGAAAATTTAGTTGATCAGTATTGAAAATAACCTGGCAGCTCAGAAACTGCCATTCAAGTCCTGTGCTTTTATAAAACTTGTATTTTTTAAATATATTTTAATATATAAAATACTGGATCAGGAATTTTGCTTGCTTGACATTTGTACAGAGTTTTGAGCAACACACCCTGACCTGAGTCATTGACGAATGGCCATGATATTTATGCAATATGTGGAAGTCAATAAACAGCATCTATCCACAAGTCCTTGACGCTTATCCTTTAATAGTAATGGATAGAGATCTTGGGCAACCTCATCTTTTAACCAACGATCACTAAATAGTAAATCAATAACCACATTAAAAATGTATTTATAGATAAGCTTTAAAACCAGTGCTGATTGAACTTATCATAAATGATTCACTGTTTTGTCTACTGAGAAGATATAATGGACCACTAGGCTGCGTCAATTCTCTCCTAATTTTTACTTATCTCTTAATTTTTACTTCATTTTTATTTTACTTACCAATCATATTGCATATTACCCTCTGGTAATACAGTAAAGAATTTAAATATATACTTTATTGTTGCCGCCCATTTGTTTGGTTTTATTAAGTTTAGAGGTGGTTTACCCCAGTTGCTCCCCTGTCATAAAGAATGGTTTGTCCCCAGTTGCCCATCATTGTAAACCCTTCCCATTTTTCCAGATTGTTCCCCATCCATCACCCCAATCCTGCCCCTAAGCCCTATCA
>NW_015379275.1:0-7882 GCF_001522545.3 Parus major | reverse complement strand
TTTCTCCCTTCGCCACAACCCGTGTCGCCCTGTGAGCCAAAACGCCAGAGCGCAGAGGAGCTCTGGAGGTTCCAGGTTGAGCCTCGCAGTGCTTGCCTGGTTCCCCACTCCTGCCGCTGACATCGGCCACAGCTGGCCGAGGCAAAAAGGGCCGAGCGGGCAGCGACACTTTATCATCACAGTCCAACCTATGGTGAAGTGTTTTCTTCAGAATCAGAATTTCAGTGGCAATACTTTTGGATTGACTGTGGGCTAGTACTGATCTTCTGGCCTCATTGCTGATACCATTTGAGTTGCAGAAGGATGTTTTGTGTTCTACTGCAATTTACACACTAACATGACTCAAGTATTTCACTTATCACAACTCAAAATTTCCCTTCCTCAGCAAGATTTTCTGTTTTGAAACTCTCAAATAGCTGTGTCACAATGAAAACAAAAATCCCATTTTCCAAAAAACAAAAAAGTAGAAGCATCTCTTTCTGGTTTAATGTTTGAAGTGCTTAAACAATACAAGCAGATTCACGTATCTATATCTATCTTCTCGCTCATTATTTCTCATTCTCTATTTCAATGATTCCTTCTATTCTTTCTTCCTCGGGTGTTGCTTTTTGGTTATCTGGACATAAAACAGCCACATAGATATTTTAGACTGGCTCTTTCTGCTGTGCCTCTGAAGTGTGTTAATTTTTTCGCAATAAATTTTCTTGTTATATGGGAAAGTTACTCCAGTAAAAGTAAATCTGAATGTACTGTCTAAATGAAGACCCTTATATGAAAATACGCTTTCCCCCAACTATTTGGAGATTCTTGCTTTGGATTTTAATTTATTTCAGAATACATTTTAGGTTGGTGCAACTCAAGTATAAATATTGGGAAGATTAAAAATTAGAGCTGGAGTGAACAAGTAAATTTCTCATTAAAGTCAAAGGGAATACTGCCAATTTACACTGGGAATGAATTATACGTTGGATTTTTTGCATCATTGGTTTACTTGTTATCCTAAAATGTCATGGTCAGACTAGATCTATCATAAATTTGTAGATATGTCATAATAATTATGTTCTTATTAGTGATTAGATCATCTTTAGAGGTTTTTTTAAGTCTTCTCCTTTTGCGAAGTTTCATGATGACACAAGCTATTAATTAGATTGGAGCTCTGAATTCTTTTTTCTTCTGGAATGGACAAAGTGCTTCCAAGACCAGGAACTTGTTGTGCATACAAACATATCTACAAACATTTGGACAATATATTATTTTTTCTCACTGTTCTATAGTGATATAATTAATAATGGAATGGCATTTACCATTCTCTGGTAGCTGTGCTATCACAAGATCCATGCTCCTGGTTAGCAGAGCTGAAAGGTACTAACTTTGGGAACAACTCAACTGCTTACTTAGTACAGCAACACTGGTCAGCATATGCCTCATGTATCCCAGAATTATAAGTAGTTGTTTATATTAAGGTCCTTTTTTGATCTCGACCATAATCCAGGCAAAGAATTAACCAAGTCGTAAGAAAAAGTAAGACAGCAATGGATGAGTGAGCATCCAAGAGCATCATCTTGAAAGATACAATTGCTTGTATCTAATGAGGCATCAGTTGTTCATTGGATGTCTGGGCTTTGTAAAGCTGCAACATCCACTGAAGCAATAATCAGTGGTGAACTTTTCAACTTTTGATAATTAATGTGCTTGCTTTGTCCATCTTTGCATTTTAAAGTAATGTCAGATGACTCTGTAATTCAGTTTTGCATCTAGGTTAAGTTTCTGTTACAAACAAATACTTCAGTATTGCATGTCAATGCCTTAAAAATTCCCTCAGGGGCTGCCTTGAGGAAGAGGTCTTTTTCTCTACTTAAGACACAAAGGGTTAGACTTGCAGCAGAGAAGTTATTTTTGAGAGAAAATTTGATTAGTTTCAATGGGCAAAGAGAAAAAAATTAATTGAGCCTATAACTAACTTGATTAGTCACTAACTTGATGGGTAAGTCATCTCAGCCACACAGAGGATTTATATCTTCTGGTGCAGTCAAATGAATATGACTGTCTTGCACTCAGAGCCGGTTTAGATTCCAAAAAAATACAGCTCTTTTCACTGCCAGTGTAATAATGGAGATTCATTGACAGATTCTTCCATCTGTTATGCCCAGACCATGCCTTGCAGTGCAGATTTTACTATGTAATGTTATTTCTTTGCATGGTATGAAATTAGACTTCCTTCTTTCTTCCTTCTCCCCTGGACAGTAAAGAGCTTTATAAAAAGCATCATAAAGGTATTTTGGGCTGTGAGATGACAAGCTGTCTTATATGGCTGTGGTTCCATTCTTTTAGTTCAAAGATATTTTGATTTGGAAGTGTTAAATAGTTCTGCTGTTCATTTAAATACTTTGGTTGCCTTTATGAAAAAGGCAAGTTTATGTTAAAATTCAGGAAATATATTATAAAAGTGCAGAAGAGAAACCAGTGTATTTCAATTTAAAAATTCTGTGAAGTGACTCATTTATTTGCCCCATGACTCTGCGAAGTCACTAGATAGGCAAATGCATTATGCAGATAGAGAACTGGAGACAGAGGTTATGTGATGCCCAAGGCCATGCAGTGAGTCAAAGCTGAGCCAGGGCGAAGTTCCCATTTTAATGTGTCTATTAATAACACCAGCACAGACAAACTACATTAAAAAACTAAAATTGGGAGCCATATGATGTCAGCATGCTCTGCAAGACTGAGATATTTTTTGTTTCCATCTAACTCTAAAATGGTGAAATTATTAGACATAAATAGGACTGGATCAATATCTTATCTTAAGGCTTTCTCATACTTAAGAATAGTAATCTCTTTCCTCCCTCCTTTTGTTTTTTCTTTGCCAAACATAAAAATCATTTTTTTTACCTTCAAATTTTGAGTACTGACTGGTTAATACTGTGTCTGGAGTCAAAAAAGACAGTCATAACATAAAAGATTTAGAGATAAATGTGAGCCAATGTTAATGAGAGCCAAATTTTACTTGCATTTGCTATCCTTTTTAAAAGTGGTATTTACATTTAGTAGACCATTCCTGCATTGATATATGATATACTTTGAGTTTGTGTATTTTATCTAGCTTTAGGTAAAGTTAGTGTCTTCAGTTACTAACAGAACGTGGCAGAGGAAAAGATGTTGCATAGTAAGTTGCATAAATTGGAGTTAGGAGCTGTTGTATATCATTAGTATCTGTCAGTGACTTGCCTTGGTGACTTGGACTTGAACTTTCAAGTATAAATATAACTTTCAGGTGCCTTTGCTCGTGATTCTATTTCTTATGATTGCTAGCTTGATCACTATATGTAGTAAAACTCAATCAAGAATCAGCAACATTATAGAAATACCTGCAAGAATGACTAAAAAAGGGTTGACATATTTGATGGGGACAGCTAAGGAATCCATTGCAGCTATATATAATTGCTATATCTAGAAAGGCCAAAAGGTGGTATCAGGGATTATATTTAACTTGCAGCCTACAAAGCATTTTTATGGAAATTCATGTAACATTATTGACAATGGTCAAGTCAAGTTGGTCTCTGAGCAATAGAGGAAAAACTTAACATGGAAATAACTTTTTGGGTTTTACTTACAATTAAAATACATTCAAAACACCCTAATCTATGCAGTCTCGTAACGTATTTCCAAGATTCTTCAGAATATCAACAAGAACCAAGATTGCTCCTTTCATTCTTTTTTAACTTGAAGTGCTAGTTTTATTAGTATATCTGGAAGATGCTGATGTTACTTGATGATGGCATTTATTATCTACATCTTTGTACAGAGAGAGGTGATGTCAAAAAGAGCAACATTGCTAAAATAAGTTATAGCACCTATCCGTTCATCACACCCAGAGACTGATATTTATCTCACTTAAATTAACATGTATGACAGTGACCTAGAAACAGTCCCAGATCAATTATAATATTGCAGCAACTTGCAAAAACAGTGCTTTTGGTAATTGATCATTCTTCATCAAAAAAACCCAATAATTAGGTTTCTTGCTCCCATCTCACTGCTTCACTGTACTCTCCTAATTCTAATTACAATGTTTGATTTATATCTGTTTGTTCTTGGGCCAACATTGTCATACATCCTAAATAATTAATTTCCGTGATGATATTTTTACCAATAGTCTTCGTACTCCCACCTCATTGTTATGATACACATTAATCTTTCCATGTCCTGAGTGACAAAAACTATATATGTTTTAAATAGGGACTGTCCCATACTTACAGGATGCCATCAGTGCTCCCCTGTCTCTAGTATCTCTATCTTTAGCAGTGTACTGTAATATGGTTTTGTCTTTTTCTCAGCTGTTTTACACTTGGAGTGTTGGGTGAAAGCAGCTGCGCTTTTGTTTGTCTACCTGTCTCTTTGCACAGTCCTCTAGGATGTCTGTTACCTCTCCATTCCTCTGTTGCTTCCACCCTGCTGTCCAGGCCCTTTAGCCCCTCTCTGGTCCTTCCCAGATAGCCCTTATTACCTCCTGGTGCTTCTCTAACTGTTATCAAGCTGAGGTGTAGCTTGACATGAGATCCGGAAGTGGGCCAAGGCCTACTCCAACTGTGGGATGATGCGGGAAGAAATGGAGATGGAAGGATCCAAGAGAAAGAGGCTGCAGACCATTTTCATCCTTCAGTTGCCATCTGGGAGAGGGCTGGGGAGTGCTGGTGCTGTCAGGGCTCAACAGCTACAGGGATGACAAAGTCCAGCTACTTGGACTTGCCAAGTGAGTGCCTCTTCCCTCCTCACATACAAGTCTGCAGCCTGTTGCCTTGGCTGCCCCTTTTTTTGTTTCTTCCTGCCCGCAATGAGACTTTAATTTCCTACTGTATTTTCTTCCATTTCTGCAGTTCTGTGTTATTCCTCCTCTAAACTGATGCTGCCTCCCAACAAACACCAGCACACCACTAAATTTGTCAGTTCTTTGTTGCAGAGCCCTGCTCTGTATGACTATTGAAATTCAGACCCACTCCTTGAAGAATTTTCACTATTCAATTTTTGTTGATGATTCCTCTTTCAACACATTCTCTCGACTGGATTTAATAGAATTAATTTGGTGCAAAGTGACAGCCAGGAAAAATAAAACCATCCCTTCAATTTTAATGAAGGGCTCAGCCATCTGATCAGGTTTGCAGTGTAGTAAGTTACTGCATGTCAGTAGAGCCATTAAAACTATGGGTGCTTTTAGTCTAGCCAATTGAAGAGTACAGGACCAATTAACCTTTTCTAAACTGGTTTTTAAGCTAAAATCATAAAGTGTACGCTTAAAAAAAACAAGTAAGCTGAATGGAATATAACTGGCCTATTACCATTGGCTGTGTTCTTGTACAGTATCTTATTGCAGCTTTAGTGTGTGTCTTGAGGATGTCGCTAAAATTAGAGGGACCCACTTCCATGGTATTCTGAGGAATAATCAAGTTTTTGACTCATGTTCTTACTCTAGAACAAGTTTTACTTTACATCAGCATGGGTTCCACTTTAACCATTACCATTATTGATATCAATTAGCCCTTTTCATATTCTGGTTTCTAGCAAGGATGAGTTATGGTGTGTTGCTGCTGAATTATAAATTAGTTAATTTATAGAATCAATTGATCTTTACTATCTTGTGTGTGGCTGATTTAGTATAGATGCACACCAAAAATGAGTGTATTAATATGGTATGAGTGTATGCACATTTGGGAAGGTCTGGAGAGTTGCTGCTAGTCTCCATGGTCCATATTCCTTCTCTAACAAAGACAAAGTTTTCATTTTCCAGAGAGCTTCCGGATGCAACAGTTTGTTTTGAAAATAAACAGTTATATATGTCATCTGTTTTTTCATTATTCAGATTGTTTCCTTTCTGCACATCTTGTAACAACATGCATTGTTTTTAATTTTTATCCGTGGCACAATTTAGGACAATATTTTCTAAAATGAGCCCAAAAAAGCACCATGAATGGTTGTCTGTACAGGTATGATCCCTTGTATTGGGTTTATCTCACTGAATTCCAAAACACTCAATTTTGCACAGACCTGTCCTGTTGGTAAAATTTCCTTCACCTGACTTCTGTTTGTGCTGAGAGAAACATTGTTTTTTTTGAGAGAAATGCATGATTTAGCTTTATAGTCTGCTTTGGAATTTGTCTAATGATGTAACAGTTTCTCTATTAACAGTAATCAATTGAGTGCTTTGCTAACTTCTTCTAAAACACATCCATCTTTCTTCCTGTTGTCTCTGGAAAATGTGTTGAGTCTTGAGATTTCAAGCAACCTGAGCACTAACATTTGGGATTGGGTATAAAATTGAGCTAAGCATTAAAGGATTGATGCCTATGTATTATTCAGCTAATTTAGTATCAGTGATTTCAATGAAACTGAGGCAGACTCACCAGCTGGATGAGAGACTCAGGTATCAGCCTTATGTTCAAAACAATGTTGACAATATCATAGAAATTGCCTCAAAATTGTTAAGAGACTTTCAGAAATAAAAATACCACCTTCAGAGCCTGATCCTAAATCTACTAAATCTAAAGTACTTTAATAAATTGAAATTTAACCATTCTTGCAGAGGTTACTTGGTGCATTTCTGAGAGCAAATAAAATAACTGCATGATAAAATCTAGTCGTTTTTAGTACAGCTCTGTCTGCTGCATAGATTTTATGCTGTCAATCCATTTGTAGTGTTAGTGTACTTCTCTGTGACAACCTCGAGGAATTAAAGTTGAGCCAGAACACAAGACAGGAAGGCAATGTATAAAACTATAAATCAGCAGAAGCAGGGCTTATTTATAACATTTCCATCTACCATACATAAAACCATTCCCTGATTTGAATAATTTGCTGAGCTAAGTAACAAAATTAACAATATACCTTCAACAAAGAAGATCAGGCAATAAAATATCCACTTTCAATCAGGACTGCAAATTACAAATGCCTAAAAGGTAGTAAAATGCGAAGAAAATCCCCAGCCCCTGGAACTAAACAAAATTAGTGTCAGTCATTGATTTCTAGAACGCACAGAGACAGTGAGTATAAATGTATTACTTACAAGCGTTGAGGATTTTAGGGATTGAAAATGGAGACCAGGAGCTGGAGACTGCCTGCCATGCCAGCAGTGTTGATTTGAAAGCAATGGACACAAATAAACGTTTCAGCGAAGCTTAAAAAGCTGCAGTGCAAGGCTAACCAAAAGTGTCCGTGACCTTACCGTGCTGTGGCTGGCAGGCAATCCGTGTCTGGGAGCTTTCAGTCCCTCTTAATCAGACTCCAGGGATTCTGTTTGCAAGAAAGATTGTCCTTTAAGTGATGAGTGCAGGAAAACAGAGAAATAAAGAGAAAGGAGCAAATTGTACAAGGCAAATAGCTGCAGGTCTTTAGCATGCTCCCTGCGTTTTCCTAAGCTGCATCTGCAGTAGAGAAAATATCCCAAAAATAGCTCAGGCTGCCAGTGACTTGCTGAAACCTGAGAAAAAAATGCTGAATTTAAAGATCTGGGTTGTTGTGGGTGTATGATTAAAGTGAGAAATTGCTGGCAGGAAGAACCTAGGATGAGACCACTTATTAAGGAGTAACTTATGTGTTCACTGATATCAGAACATGAGCTGACCTATGATTTTCCTTTCCTCCACCCAATTCCGGTTAACCCTTAAGATTTCAGAGTGGAAGAAAGTTCTATTACAACAGATGGAAAAGGAACTATGTTCCAGAAAAACCTCTTTCACCTGTAATGTAGTGACAACATTTTATAGCAGTGCCCTATTTCCTAAATTTCAAAGCAGTTAGGGAAGTTGATGTTTTGCAGATCTCTGACTTCTAGAAAGCTCTGTCTGGTGTTGGGTATAAGCTAAATACTCACTGTAAACTGTTTGTGGGCCCA
>NW_015379274.1:209595-210744 GCF_001522545.3 Parus major | reverse complement strand
CTGGGGCTGTTCAGGGTTGTGCTGGGGCTGTTGAGGGTTGTGCTGGGGCTGTTGAGGGTTGTGCTGGGGCTGTTGAGGGTTGTGCTGGGGCTGTTGAGGGTTGTGCTGGGGCTGTTCAGGGTTGTGGTGTCAGGCGTGGCCGTGCAGCGTTGCTGTGTCCACAGATGGTGAATGTGTACCGGGAACACCAGCACTCCTGTTTCCTCTACCTGGGCAGCATCCTGGTGGATGAGTACGGCATGGAGGAGGGCTGCAGGCAGGGCCTGCTCGACATGCTGCAGGTGGGGCCCCGGCTGACCCTGTCCCCAAGTGCCACATGCACACAGCTGCTCCATCCCTGCGGGCTGGGGACTGCAGCGCTGCTGTCCTGGGCAGCCCTGTGCAGGAGGAGTGTTCCCTGATACCCAGTCCATGCAGAATCCCAAACTGGCTGGGGTGAGAAGGGACCTTGAAGCCCATCCGTGGGCAGGGACACCTTGCACTGTCCCAGGCTGTCCCAGGCCCCCTCCACTTGTCCTTGGACACCTCCAGGGATGGGGCAGCCCTGGCCATGTGGGGAAGGGCAGTTGGAGGAGCAATCCCAGGCAGGTGCTGATGGATCCCTGTTGTCCCCAGGCTCTCTGCATCCCCACCTTCCAGCTCCTCGAGCAGCCCAACGGCCTCCAGAACCACCCAGACACCGTGGACGACCTGTTCCGCCTGGCAGCCAGGTGTCCCCGCGCTCCCGCCACCTCCGGCCGCAGGACACGCGGCCCCTCTCGCCGAGGGGAGCGGGCAGGAGGCAGCAGCTGCCCCTGACGTCCGTCTGTCCCCCTGGGCAGGTTCATCCAGCGCAGCCCCGTCACCCTCCTGCGCAGCCAGGTGATGATCCCCATCCTGCAGTGGGCCATCGCTGCCACCACCCTGGACCACCGGGACGCCAACTGCAGCGTCATGAAATTCCTGCGGGATCTGATCCACACCGGCGTGGCCAACGACGTGAGTGACGCGTGGGGACGCTCCTCGGGAGGCTCTTCCTGCCTGGGGACGTCACCGTGCCATGGGTTGGGTGGGAAGGGACCTCAGAGCCCATCCTGCCATGGGCAGAGCCACCTTCCAGTGTCCCAGGCTGCTCCAAACCCCCTCAGCCCCACCGTCCTCATCAGCCCC
>NW_015379274.1:202641-207955 GCF_001522545.3 Parus major | reverse complement strand
GACAGGAGGGACCCGTGGGACCCGAAGCTCTGCCGAGGCAGGGCCCGGGAGCCAAGCCAGGCTCCACATTCCGAGTTCCTCCCTTTCCCTGGCACAGACATTCTGCCGCTGGCTGGAGAACTCGCTGAAGGGGTTGCCAAAGGAAACCACGGGCGGAGCCATCCAGGTGACACACAAACAGCTCACCGACTTCCACAAGCAGGTGACCAGGTGAGCGGCACCGGGGTCTCCTGCTGGCACCAGTTCCCTGCTGCAGGCTGGCCTCCAGCAGCCCCAGCACTGCCCCTGCCATTCATCCTGCTGGGCTGGGCCAGCACACCGAGCCCTGGGGCCACAGAGAGCCCTGGGGGTCACACTGAGCCCGGGGGTCACACAGAGCCCTGGGGCCACAGAGAGTCCTGGGGCCACAGAGAGTCCTGGGGCCACAGAGAGCCCTGGGGTCACACAGAGCCCGGGGGGTCACACCAAGCCCTGGGGGTCACACAGAGCCCTGGGGTCACACCAAGCCCTGGGGTCACACAGAGCCCTGGGGGTCACAGAGAGCCCTGGGGTCACACAGAGCCCGGGGGGTCACACCAAGCCCTGGGGTCACACCGAGCCCTGGGGACACACAGAGCCCGGGGGTCACACCGAGCCCTGGGGGTCACACAGAGCCCTGGGGGGGCACACGGAGCCCTGGGGGTCACACAGAGCCCTGGGGGGGCACACGGAGCCCTGGGGACACAGGGAGCCCTGGGGGTCACACGGAGCCTTTGCTGTCACCCAGCGGGTTTTTCTGCCTGGCCCGAGCCCTGTGGAGCCTCCAGCCCTTCCCGAGCCCTTCCTCATCCCTGTGAGTCACTGGCCCCAGCAGCCAGGCCCTGCCCGGCCCGTCCCTGCCCGGCTGCTCTGGGAACATCGGCTCCTGTGCCCGGCTCTGTCCGTCCCAGGGTGCCGGGGCAGCTCCTTCCTCCCAGCCCGCCCTGGTGGCACACGGCTCTCGTCTGGGGACAGTGACAGTGCTGGCCTCCCCCTGCCCTGCTGATTGTCCCCGGGGTCCCTCGGCAGGACACCTTCCCCCATCCCAAACGTCCCCTCGGGGCCAGCCCTGATGTCAGCGCTTGTCTTGCAGTGCTGAGGAATGTAAACAAGTCTGCTGGGCTCTGAGGGACTTCACCCGCCTGTTCCGATAGCTCCGGCTCCACTCGGCTCCTGTCTCCCAGGTAAGGCCCGGCCCCGCGGCCCCGCGGCCCCCCGGACACGGGGACACAGGGCTGAGGCTCCCCCGCTCCTGCCAGGAATGTCTTGAAGGAGAAGACAGGAAACAGCAACCCAAGAATGTGTCCCACAATCAGCCGAGGGCTCTCGCCCGCTCCAGCGCATCCCGGAGTCCGGAGCCGCGGGAGGACGGCTCGGGGATCCCGCCTGCCCGGCGGCCCCAGGGCCCGGAGCTCGGCCAACACCCCCGGGAACACCCCCGGGAACAGAACAGCCCCCCGGGAACACAACAGCCCCCCGGGAACACAACAGCCCCCCGGGAACAGCCCCCCGGGAACAGCCCCCAACCCAACTGCAACCCCAGCAGGCACCGGAGCCAGGCGCATCCACTCGGATTCGCCCGGCAGAAAAAGAAGCAGAAAAACTTTCTGTGAAACGGAGACAAAAAAAGAAGGAAAAGAAACAAACGAAAAACAAAGAGTAGAAATTGTTTAGGAAGATGGGGGGCCAGGCTGGGGGTCCTGGGGCGCCGCCCCCCTGAGCCCACCGCGGCCTGCCTGCTGCTGACTCCCAGAGACGACACAGGCGGGACGGACTCTGCAAATAGAGACTTATATTTTATTTTCTTCTGCTTTTTTTAGTTTGTTTTCTTGTTTGGTTTTTTTTTTCTTTTTTTTTTTTTCCCTTTTTTGGGGTTTTCTTTGGTTTGATCGGGGGTAGGAGGCGGTGGCTCGAGTGCGGGCAGGGCGGGCGGGCGCATGCGGTTCCCTCCGGGGGTGTGTAGCCATCTCGAGACAATAAAAAACATCAAAAAACTGAAAAAATAACTTAAAACCTCCCAAGGTTCCTTTGGTTCTTCCCAGGGCTGAGGCAGCTCTGTGTCCCGGCCCCAGCACTGGGTGTTCCCCATCCCTGGGGGCTCCAGTTTCCCCCCGGGCGCAGGGAGGGGGCTCCGGCTGCTCCGCTCCAGGGCACATCCCCGTCCCCTGCAGGGCACCCGGGGACACGGGGCTGGGGACAGGGACAGGGATGGGGACAGGGCCACGGAGCGACTCACCCCGGCTGGCAGTGCCACGGCTGTCACTGTCCCCTCAGAGGGGCAGGGGATCGGGTGTCACCGTGTCCCCTCAGAGGGGCAGTGCCACAGGTGTCCCTGTCACCCCTCAGAGGGGCAGGGGCCCGGCTGGCAGTGCCACGGCTGTCACTGTCCCCTCAGAGGGGCAGGGGCCCGGCTGGCAGTGTCACGGCTGTCACTGTCCCCTCAGAGGGGCAGGGGATCGGGTGTCACCGTGTCCCCTCAGAGGGGCAGGGGCCCGGCTGGCAGTGCCATGGGTGTCCCTGTCACCCCTCAGAGGGGCAGGGGCCCTGGTGGCAGTGCCATGGGTGTCACCGTGTCCCCTCAGAGGGGCAGGGGCCCTGGTGGCAGTGCCATGGGTGTCACCATGTCCCCTCAGAGGGGCAGGGGCCCGGCTGGCAGTGCCATGGGTGTCACCATGTCCCCTCAGAGGGGCAGGGGCCCGGCTGGCAGTGCCCAGGGCCCTGCGGAGGGGCCGGGCAGGGGCTGCGCTGGCGGCAGCCGCTGGTGGCTCTGCCAGAGCTGGTGCAGCTCCTTGAACTGCTCCACCATCCTGTCCTTGAGGTCGGGGTGCGAGATCTGCAGCGGGATGCTGTCGGCCGACCAGGACAGCTCCCCGGAGAACATCTCCAGCAGCAGCCGCGCCGCCACCGGCACCACCTGCGGGAGCCGTGGCCGTCACCGCGGGCAGGGACCCCCGAGCGCCCCGGGGCCGCCGCGGGGCCCGGCCCCTCACCTGCACCGTGATCAGCTTCTTCTCCTTGGGCTTCTGGTCCGGCCACTCCTCGCCGAAGCAGAGGAAGATCTCGAAGGGGGGCGGGGTGGGGGTCTGCCCCTTCTGGAACTGGATGAGGCCTGCAGGGCCCAAGGCCGAGGTGAGGGACAGGACGGGGCCTCGTGCCTGCCTGGGCCACCACCCCACCCACCACAACTGAGGGCAGCCCCTGGTGACCCCCATCCCAGCTCTGGGCCCCCATTCCTCCTGTTCCCACCGTCCCAGCTGATGTCTCCATCCAGCCTTCGTCCCCCTGGTGCCACCAGTGTCCGGTGTCCCCCCACCCCAGCTGGCCTCTCCGTCCCAATCCATCGCCCTCAAGGGACACAGGGACACCCCCCCTTCCCCTCTGACCGTTGAGGAAGCCCTCGAGGCTGAAGAGCTTGGTCCTTCTCTCCCTCTGGATGGGGTTGGGGCCGGGCCGGGGAGCGGCACAGGGCCCCGTCCAGAAGACCTTGCACTGGCAGAGCCGGAGGGCGAAGAGATCCTGGCCCTGGAGCTCCAGGATGAGCCCTCGGTCCAGCACGTCCAGCAGCTGGTGGGTGTAGAAACGCTGCTTCTCGTTGGGAATGGCGTCGGGAGCAGGGAAGGGCACCTGCTCCAGCGTCAGGGGCCCGAAGAGCTCCTCCTGCTCCCGCGTGGGCTCCAGGCTGCTGTGGAACAGCCGGCAGCCGTGGGGGTTGCTGACGGTCAGGGCACAGACCTGGCGGCCCCGGTACTGGAACTTCAGCTCCAGGTCAGTCACTGCCGGAGGGCCGCAGGGTCAGCGGGGCCAGGGAGCGCCCCAGGGCCACTCCAGGGCAGCTGGCCAAGCCCCCCCACCCCCTGGCCACCCACAGCCACTCTGTGTCCACGGTCACCCCAATCCAGCCACCCCACGGTCACCCCATGGCCACCCCTTCTGTCCCACGGGTACCCCACGTCCATGGCCACCTCTGTCCCACCACCCCATGGCCACCCCTTCTGTCCCACGGGTACCCCATGTCCATGGCCACCTCTGTCCCACCGCCCCACGGTCACCCCAATCCTTCCAGCCGCACCCGTGACCGCCCAGCCCCCCACGGACCCGCAGCCCCCCACGGACCCGCAGCCCCCCACGGACCCGCAGCCCCCCACGGACCCGCAGCCCGCATGTGGGGGCTGACGAGCAGGTCCGGGATCAGCTGCTCTGTCGGTGCCACCGGGCAGGTGGACGAGGGTCCCGGGGGGCCCAGGGGGGGCCCCGTCTCAGCGAGGGGGCCGGGGAGCAGCTCAGGGACCCCGCGGGTGCCCCCCGCCTCCCCCTGGAGCAGCGCCGGGGGGGGAGGCCCGAAGGGGCCCCCCGGGGGACAGCAGCTGGCAAAGGGGGGCGGCTCCTCCTTGGCCCAGGAGTAGGGGGGCAGCAGGTCCCCCCCGTGCTGCGTGTCTGGAGCGGAGAGCGGGGTCAGAGGGTGCAGCCCGACCCCCCTGGCACCCCGACCCACCCGGCGCCCCCCACTCACCATCGATGCTCAGGGATGTCATGTTGAGCTGCAGGGCAGAGTGGGCGTTACAGGGGCCCCCCGGCCCCCTGAGGTGTCCCCGGTTTGGGGATCCCCCACCCCGAGCCCCCCCGATACCTGGCTGACATCTTCCTCCCCGCTGCAGCCATTGTCATCCTCGTCCCCCCCATCTGCAAGGGAGAGAGGGGCAGAGGGAACTGGGGGTGCTGGGGTGGATATTGAGGGGTACTGGGGACTCAAGGGGTGGGACCCTTGTGTGGGGCCAGGTCTCTGGGGCCACGGGGTCTTTGTGGGGTGCGGGGGGCGTCTGGGGGGCTGAGACCTCCTGGGGTGCTGGGGCTTTGTGGGAGGGGGGGACTCGTGGGACGTCAGGTCCTTGTGAGGTGCTGGCACTTGGGGCCCTCCCCAAAGCCCCCCCGTACCTGCGGCCCCGGGGGGCTCCTCGCAGAGCTCGTAGACGCGGAAGGGCCGGGCCGGGGACCCGCGGGGCCCGTCCAGCAGCAGCCGGAACTCGCGGCTCTTGTTGAGGGCGCAGCGCAGGGTGGCCTTCCAGCGCGGGGGGTCCGGCGGGTCCCCGGCCCGGAACCGGCCCGTCTCCTGCGCCCACGCCTGCGGGGGGCTCAGCGCCCGGCACCCCCAGCCTGCGCTGGGGTCCCTCCATCCACCATCCCCACGTCCCAGCTCCGCCTCGCCACCCGTCCCGTGTCCCCCCATCATCCTCCTCACCCCCACCCTGTGTCCCCACTGTCACCCAGCACCCTGTCACTCCTGTCCCTTGTCCCCCAT
>NW_015379274.1:197391-200296 GCF_001522545.3 Parus major | reverse complement strand
CGCCCCGGGAGGAAGAACCGGAGGAGGTACCGGGACTCCCCTCAGTGCTGCCACGCGGGGCGGGGGTGCGGACGTGTCCCCGGCGTTGCCGGTGTCGGGATGTCCCCGGGGGGACGGAGGGGACTCGGGGGTCCCGGCGGGTTTGGGCCAGTCTCGCCCCCGTTATCCTTCAGATTTCAGGGGTTTAATGTTATTTTTCGCTCCGATCCCGGTGCGAGCGCTGGGAACGGGAGCGGGGATTTCTCGAGGGGAGCGGGGATTGTTAGGAGAGAGGAGCGGATCCCGCTGAACTCGGGGTGCTCCGGGGGGAGTCGAGCCCAGGGCATTCCCGGGAGAGGAACCCGCGGTGGAGTCCCGGGGAAAGGGGCTCCGGTCCCTGTGAAGGGGGGTTCGAGCAGAGGCCGGTGGATCCCCGAGGGAAGGAGCAGGTGGATTCCCAGCTGGATCACTGACCGCTCTGCCTGTTCTTGCCCCGTCCATGCTTTTCCCAGGATCCCAGTTGATCCCAGGGAACAGCTGCAGCCTGTGTGAGGCTGGCCACAGGCCAGGGCCTGGTCCCAGACGGGGAAAGCCACCAGTTATCAGATGCTGAAGGGATATTTCCCCCAGGACCCCACCCTGGAGTCTCCTCAGGCCTCACTGGGGATTTCTCCAGAGTGGGATCCTGGGTGGGTGAGTGCCAACATTGAGCTTCTCGGCTGGGATCCTGGCAAATGGGAGATTTCATCACAGCGACAAAATGAGGGAAAACCTCAGGGTTTGGGTCGTCCTGCTCCTTCCTCCCCGAACCGGTGCTGCTGCCGCTGCATTCCTGGGCACGCTCGGGGTTTCCTCCCAGCCTGGCACAATTCACTCTCTTCACTCTGTATTTTTCTGGAAAGAGAAACCGGAGTGAATCTCCCGGATCACCTCGTGTTGGTGGCCATGAGAGGGAGCCTCAACACTGCCCACACTGGAGCTGCTCTTTCCTGTCCTGCTGTTGGATGGGATTCCCTGGAGCTCCTTCCTGTCCTGCTGTTGGATGGGATTCCCTGGAGCTGGGCTGCTGCTTCCCGGGCTCTCAGCCAGCCACTGCTCTGGGTACCCCCTGATGGACCCTTGGGTTACTCTGGGTACCCCCTGATGGACCCATGGGTTACGCTGGGTACCTCCTGATGGACCCATGGGTTACGCTGGGTACCTCCTGATGGACCCTTGGGTTACGCTGGGTACCCCCTGATGGACCCTTGGGTTACTCTGGGTACCTCCTGATGGACCCATGGGTTACTCTGGGTACCTCCTGATGGACCCATGGAGTTGCTCTGGGTTCCTCCCCATGGACCCTTGGGTTACTCTGGGTACCTCCTGAGGGACCNTGTCCCCACCGTCACCCAGCACCCTGTCACTCCTGTCCCTTGTCCCCCATATCCCCACTGTCCCCACGCCGTGTCCCCCTTGTCACCCTCTCACACATCACCCCCATCCGGTGTCCCCCGTGTCCGCACTGTCCCCATGCCACGTCCCCACCGTCACTCCCACCCCGTGTCCCCCGGTGTCACCTTGAAGATGGTGTCGTGGTCCTGGGGTCCCGGGGGGTTCCTGGTGGCGTGTCCCCAGGGGATGACGAAGCGGCGGCGCTCGGGGTCGAGCCAGTGGAGCCCCGGGAAGCGGCGGCTGCTGACCTGGGCCACCAGCCAGGGCTTGAGGCGCACCCGCCGGGGGGGGTCCATGGCCTGGGGACACCAGCGGGCACCCGGTGACCCCGCGGGCCGCCCTCGGCCCGGAAAGAGGAACCGGGGCCCCCCAGAGGGGCCGTGCGAGGCCCCGGTTCCGCTTTCAGGGCCAGGAGGGTGGGGGAGGCCCCCCCGAGCTCCGTCTCCCCCGTGGGTGTTGGGGGGCGTCACCCACACCCCGAAAGCAGAAGCTGCGGTGGCTTCAGGGACAGAAAAGGGGAGGGGACACGAGGGACACGAGGGACACGAGGGACACGGGCAATGTGGGATGTGGGGAGGACGGGGGGGACACGGAACAGGGGACAGGGGACACACGAGGGATGGGGACACATGTAGCGACATGGGGGGACACAGTGAGGACACGAGGCCGTGGAAGGACACGGTACACGGAGAAGGGAGGAGGAACACAGAGGTGACGTGAAGAGACGGGGACAGGGGATGGGGAGGACACGGCCACAGGACACAGAGGGGGGACACAGAGACAGGGCAGAACACGGGGATGGGGGACACGGAGGGCACATGGGAGGCACGGAGGGGACATGGGGGACACGGAGGGGACATGGGGGGCACGGGAAGTCCCGACCGTGGTCCCTGTGCAGTCACAGCCGGGCGAGGGGAGACACCCCCGCTCCCCTCGAGTGTGTCCCCGCCCGTCCCCCGCATCGCGGGGCAGCGCCCACGAGTGTCGCACGGACGGGCCGATCCTCGGCCCACGAGTGTCGCACGGACGGGCCCATCCTCGGCCCACGGCGTGTCTGGGGCAGCCGCGGGTGTCCCGGGCTGCCGTCCCCACTCACGGACCGGGCACTGTCCCCGCGTGTCCCCGAGGCTCTTCCCGGTGGTCTCAGCATCGCCCCGACACGGCGCCCACTCCCGCGGCCCCTCCCCACGGAACCCTCCCCACGGAACCCTCCCCACGGAACCCTCCCCACGGGACCCTCCCCACGGGACCCTCCCCACGGGACCCACCCGCGGGACCCACCCGCGGACTCCCCGCGCCCACCGGGAGCGGCCCCGGCTCCCACCTGCGCTCGGGGCGGTCCCGGAGCCGCCGCTTCTGGCCCGGAGCTTCCGCACGCGGGGCCGGGCGTGGGCGTGGGGCGAGACCGGCCGGGCCCGCCCCGGGACCGCCACACCTCGGGCGTGGGCCGGGCCCCCATGTCCCCACGGGTCCCCCTCCCCTCGTGTCACCC
>NW_015379274.1:191074-194750 GCF_001522545.3 Parus major | reverse complement strand
GGGGCAGCCGCTCGGGGCTCGGCTTGTGGAGCCAGCCCGGGGCAGCCGCTCGGGGCTCGGCTTGTGGAGCCAGCGGGTGTGTGGCTCAGAGAAACCCAGGGGATCTGGGGATTTTGGGGTGCAAAGTGGGGAGCGGGAGGGCAGGGCCGCTGCCTCACCAGGAACAAAAACCTCTTTCCTTCCTAAAAACACAGGCGAGCGTGCCCGGAGCCGCTCCGGCCGCGCCCAGGTACCGCTGCACCGGGGCCCGGCGGTGTCCCGGCGCTGGCGGGAGGGGGCGGCTGGCCCGTGCTCCGGCCAGGGGCAGCGCCGTGCCGGGACAAGGACATTTCTGGGCTGGCAGCGCTCCGCATTGCTGCTCCCTGAGATCACGGCTCCCGGCCCGGCTCCCGGCCCGGCTCCCGGCCCGAGCAGTCGCGGGTCCCCTCTCCGGGCCCGGTGCCGCTCCAGCGGGGCTGGCAGCGCTGTGCCTGCGGTGCCTGCGGGACGGGCCCCCCGCCCGGGGCAGCTCAGCCGAGGCCGGCCCGCAGCAGCGGGAGGAGGGGGCACGGGCCGGGATTCAGCCAGCTGGACCGGGAGGGCAGCCAGGAGCCGAGCGCGGTCTCCTTGGTTCTTCCCTAAATAGCCGGCGGCGGGCAGGAGGATTAGCCGGGGCATTCCTCGGCCCGTCCATCCTCCCACAACCGCCTCTCTCCTGAGCTCCCCCGGCCTCGGGATTCCTCCTCCTCCTCCCTCACGCTGCCCTTCAAACCACCACGGGGGCATCCACAGCCACCCGAGCCCGGCTGGGTTTGTTCCTCCCGCATTTGGCAGCGGCGTTTGGGCTTTTCCCGGTGGCGCTGGTGGAGCGTGAGGCCGTTCAGAGCCACTGCCCGTCCCGAAGGGTCACGGCGGAGCCAGCCCGGGGACAGAGCCAGCCCGGGGACAGAGCCCGGGCAGTGCCGTGTGGGNGGGTTACTCTGGGTACCTCCTGATGGACCCATGGAGTTGCTCTGGGTTCCTCCCCATGGACCCTTGGGTTACTCTGGGTACCTCCTGAGGGACCCATGGGGCTGCTCTCGGTACCTCCCCATGGACCCTTGGGTTACTTCAGGCGGGTTTGGGCTGTATGAGGAGACCTGTGGAAATGCAGCTCCAGTGCTTTCTCATCCTTGACTGGACGGCTGTGGAGCTGAGGTTTGCTGCCAGGGAGCAGCCTGGGATGCCGGATCTGCTCCACAATGGAGATCCATCCCCTCAGCAGCTCGGCTCTCTGGCTCTGACGTTCCTTTTTCTCCGTGGCAGCTCCGAGTGGACGATTCAGCGGAGGCTGCGGGAATTCTTTGCCATCCCGCGGTGCCTGGTCAGTGTGTTCAGCCTCTTCCTGGTGGAGCTGATCCGCTTCCTTGGCGAGGCTGTGGTCCAGGTGAGCCTCCCCATTCCCGCAGAGCCGGGGCCAGAGCAGCTGCTGAGGATGTGTCAAAGTCCTTCAGTATCGGGAGAAGGAACTTCCACTGTGGCACAATTCCTCTCCCTCAGTAGAATTTTTGTGTCCCAGCCCATTTTTGGTGACTCCTGCTGGCAAATCCCTCAAACACAGGATTTCATCCCAAATCCAGGCGTTGGTGGTCGGTGTCCTGACAGCCATCGGTGACCATGTCCTGAAGCCCTTCCTGGCAGCAGCGTTTCACAGCCTCCTGCAGCCGCTCCTGCTGTTCCTGCTGAAGGTGCTGGGCGGCGTGCGGGACCTGACGGATCCTGTGCTGGACGTGGTGGCCCGGGTGTGCTCCCAGCTGGCCGTGCTGCTCCGCGCCGTCCGCCTGGTGGAGATCCGCCTGCGCCCGGACCTGCGGGCTGGCCCTGGCGACGGGTGAGGGCAGGCTGTGGGTGGCCAGACAAGATAAGGAAGAAGAATTGCTGGGAATTGTGGAAGAGTGGGGCTGGCTGTGCCCAGGAGGCTCCGGAGGGACCGTTGTCTCCACGTGTGTCCGGGCAGGGGGCAGCACACGGTGTGCTGGGGGGGGTTGGATGTTCTAGTTTGGCAAATATCTCCTTAACTTAATTAAATTCCAATTTTATCCATTGGACCGTTGCTCCAGTGAGGTGTTTTTCCTCTTTCTGCCTGGAAAACTGAGCTTCTCGCTGAGAAGGACTTCCCTGTGCAGTCTCTTGCAGCCAGATGGGCTCCACTGCTGGGGTGGTGCCCGGGGCCCGTGCCTCGAGCACTGCCGGGAGGGGAAGGCTTCTGCCAGCTCCCCAGCACTGTGGGATGGTCTCCAGAGCCAGCAGTATGGGAGAGACTGGGATTTGGGGATCTGAAAAATAGGGATCACAATGTAACGGAATAACCACCTCTGTGTTCCTAACAGCCGGTTCTGGTGCATGATTTGGGTCACATATTCCCATCGGGATGAGGTGGCCAAGGAGCCAAACAGCGGCACCAAAGCTCTGGGTGTGTTTTACAAACCCTTGGAGGCGTCAGGGCCAGGACTGAGCTGTGTTTTGGGGCTCCCCCTGTCCCCAGCCTCAGCTCCCTCTGCCCTTTCGCCTTTCCAACAATGCCGCCTCCCAGGAGCGTCTCTCCTGACTGGCGCAATCCCTGTGTTCCCGATGATTCCATGCCCAAAGCCCTTTGCTTTTTATGGGCAGGAGCAGCATGTTTGGAGCTTCCCAGGCTGTAAGATCATCCGCGGGCCGGGGCCGGAGCGCTCCTGCTGGGGGCCAGACTGGCCGGGCTATTTGGGGGGTGCTGAGTTCACGGAGCCGTGACGGGATGTTCCCTCGGGCGCTGCGAGGGGCCGGGAGCTGGGAGCCAGCACAGAGGAGTTCTCGGGGCTCAGGTGACCGAAGGGCAGCGCAGGAATGAGCACTGCAAGCTGCCGGGCAGAGGGAAGCAGCCTGGCTCTCTGGGACAGGGCTGCACACGGACACAGACAGGAGCCGGCACAGGGATGGAATCCAGGATGTCCTGCAGCAAAGGCACCGTGTCAGGACAGCCACACGTGGGACACTGGGGCACATGATTGTCCCTGGGTACTCACACGGGGGACACACGACTGTCCCTGGGTACCCACATGTGGGACACGGGGGACACACGACTGTCCCTGGGTACCCACACGTGGGACACAGGACACACGACTGTCCCTGGGTACCCACACATGGGACACTGGGGACACACGGCTGTCCCTGGGTACCCACACTGGGGACACTGGGGACACACGACTGTCCCTGGGTACTTCCACCCTTGCTGGGGTGCGGGCCTGGCCTGACCAGTGCTCCCGTGGCCGTTCCCTGAGGAAGCAAACCCGAGGAGGGAGGGGCAGAACTGATGGGAGGTTTCTCATTCCTTTGATTTAGCTGGTGAATCATTTTAATGACTGAAGTGGTTTTAATTAAATTCAGCTGCTCCGGAACCAGGAATTCCCCAGTACAAATTCTCCTTTTTGGCTCAAGCTCTCCCAATCAAAGGCCCGGTAAATGGAGAGAGCTGGGAAAATTGAACGCCCGTGATGAGGAGAGGCTGATGGTGTCATCTTTGACCTCCACCCGTCATCCTGCAGCGGGAGAGGAGGGCGGAGAAAAGCCCGGAGCCCTCGCTGGGGCAGCTCCATCCCGCCGGGGGCTCCCGGCGGTTCCAACCGCGGCGGAGGAGCCCTCGGAGCTCGGCTTGTGGAGCCAGCCCGGGGCAGCCGCTCGG
>NW_015379274.1:184097-187754 GCF_001522545.3 Parus major | reverse complement strand
AGGATTTTTTATTTTAAAAAACCCAAAATGACCCTCAAACCATTTTTTAGCTTTAGAAACTCATCTAAACTCCCTTAACTTACATTTGAATAAAAAACATTTCAAGCTTCCTGAGCCACCTTTTGTTTAAGAAACTATCTCAACCCCCGAGACACACTTTATTAAGAAGATTTAAAACCCCTCATGCTTTCAGTGCCTGTTCCCCATATCTGGGCTCGTTCTTTCCTCAAGACTGCGATTCCACCACCGAGGGAGATTGAAGGAGGGGAAAAACACGGTGGGAGGTTTTCCAAGGAATGCTGTGCTGAGCTTTTCCAGCCTGTGACTTCAGCGTGGGGCCGTGTCCGAGTGTCGGTGCTGGCGCGGCTCCCGGCGAGGCCGAGGCTGGGAATTATCTCACTGCCTGGAAATATCTGCCGGAGCCTGTGGCCCGGCACAGCCGGAGCTGCAGCCCCGGGATGCTCCCGCTGCCCTAATTTAGGCATTTCTGCGGGATGGGATGAATCACGGCCCTGGAGGCCCCGGTTTCTCCGCGGTGACTCCACGGGGAGCTGGGCAGACGTGGCTGCACAGCGATCATCCAGCGGGACGGGCGCTGAGCTCAGCCCGTGGCGCTGCCTGCTGTGTCACGGCACAGAGCTTAAATAGAACCTGACGCTGCCAGGAGCCCGTAAAGCGGGATTTGGGTCCTGGGAGACATTCCCTGCTGATGGGATCACACCTTGTGCAAGGCAGCCTTGGACAGCAGAGCGAGGTGTATTTATAGCCGGGCCGTCACCTCGGACACGGAGCCCTGGGCTATTTTGGGACTGATGTGGTCACGGCTTGGGGCACGGCTGGAGTGTGGCTGGGACCTCCATGGAGAGGGGCATGGAGCTGGGAAGGGTCTGCAGCTGTCCAGGGATGGAGCTGGGAAGGGTCTGGAGGTGTCCAGGGATGGAGCTGGGAAGGGTCTGGAGCCCCAGGAACAGCTCTGGGAGCTGGGAAGGTTCTGGAGCCCCAGGAACAGCTCTGGGAGCTGGGAAGGTTCTGGAGCCCCAGGAACAGCTCTGGGAGCTGGGAAGGGGCTCAGCCTGGAGCAAAGGGGGATCAGGGGGACCTTGTGGCTCTGCACAAGTCCCTGGCAGGAGGGGACAGCCGGGGGGTCGGGCTGTGCTGCCAGAACAGGGACAGGAGGAGAGGGAACAGCCTCAGGGTGAGCCAGGACAGGCTCAGGCTGGGCCAGGACAGGCTCAGGGTGGGCCAGGACAGGCTCAGGGTGGGCCAGGACAGGCTCAGGGTGGGCCAGGACAGACTCAGGGTGGGCCAGGACAGGCTCAGGGTGCGATAGGACTGGCTCAGGGTGGGCCAGGACAGGCTCAGGTGGATTTTTGGGAATTCCCTCCTGGAAAGGGCTGTGCAGCCCTGGCACAGCTGCCCAGGGCAGGGCTGGGGTCCCCATCCCTGCAGGGATTTCAGAGGCGTGTGGAAGTGGCACTTGGGGACAGGGCCAGTGGTGGCCTTGGCAGTGCTGGTGAAACTCAGTGGTCATGGAGACTTTTTCAACCAAAATCAACTGGAAGCTGGCAAAAGTTATCCCAGTTTTCAAGATGGGCCAGAGGCACAACCTGCAAGCCCCAGGGCTGTTGGTATCTCTTTGGGGCCCTGTCCCAGATTGCTCTGGCAGTTACTGGGAAGGCTGAGGCCACAGAGTCACCAGAGAACATCCTGGTTGCTAAACCTTGCACCACAAGGTTCTCCTGAGCTGATCCAGGGAAGCCAGGAAAAAATAATTTTGGATCTCAGTAAAGTTTTTTTCCATAATCTCAGAATCATTGAGTTTAGAAAAGCCCAAGACCACCAAGTCCAAACTGTGACTGATCCTGACATTGTCCCCAGCTCAGAGCCCCGTGTGTCACCTCCAGGAATTCNCTGGCTCTGGGCTCTGTGGGGTTATTTCAGGTCTGGCTCTGGGTTCTGTGGGGTTGTGCCGTGCCCAGCCATGGGGCTCTGCTCTGGAGTGGGACTGAGGCTGTGAGGGAATCCCCTGCCTTTGTCCCCAGCAGATCCCACAGAGGGTCACACTGAGGTGCAAGAGCATTGGGATTGACGGGGATTGTGCCACTGGAAGAAGCTGGGAATGGCTCAGTGGTTTGGTTTCCTGACACCAGCTTCCTTCCCACGGGCTGAGGTAAACTCAAACAGAGCATAAGCCAGCCTTTCCCATGGGGATACACCTCCTGATGGAGGTTCTGCATCCCGGGTTCTCCATCCCTCCTGCTCTGTCCCTTCCATCCAAATTCTCCCTCTGCAGCTCCATGTGCTGGACCTGGACCATCCACACCCTCATCCCCCACACAGACATGTCCAGACAGCTCTGCCTTGCTCCCAGATTGCTAAAACATTTCCATATATCCTCTTTGCCTTGCTCCCAGATTGCTAAAACATTTCCATATATCCTCTTTTCCCCACATTTCAAGTGCAGGTTTCCCTTCCTCTCCTCACAGACCATTCTCATATCCCTTGTGTTTTGTCTCAGACCATTCTGGCTTTTCCTCCTGGGGTTTCTCAGGGAATTCACAGAGGTAAAGCCAGCGTGGGATCTGTGTCCAGGGCCCCGTGGTGGCTGGGAGGGGATTGATAATGCCCACAGACCAATAAAATTCCCTCTGCTTTGCCCAAATCCCAAGGCCATCCTCCCTGGAGCTTTGCTGGCCAGGGTGACAATGAGGCAAACATGGATGTAGCCAAAAAGTGGGTTAATAAATAACATGCTTTCCTAAATTCTGGGATTTGGAAGTGTCTGAAGGTCCCATTAATAAATACCCAGCTGAGAAGTGTGTGAAAATGAGAATTTTTTGGGTTTTTGAGCAGTTTGGGACTGCTCTCACTGACAATTGGGAGGGGGACAAGACCACTGGGGAAGGGAAATGTTGTCTGTCAATGCTGTCTGAGCAGAGAAACCCCTAAATGTCCACAGCTTGGGCAAAGCCAGTGGGATTGAGGGATTGGGGAGGTGAAAACAGGAAAACAGGGATCAGGAGTGGGTTTTGCCTTATGCTAAACACCTGAGAGAGAAAACCCAGCTGCAATGTGTCAATGGCTTTAAAGGACTGAGAAACTGGAAGAACTGAAAAAAGGAACAATAGGAATGGTCTGAGGTGTGGAAAAAAGGGGGATTGTGAAGGATTTGGCACTTGGAGGTCCTTAGCTCCTCCAAAAGGGGAGGAAAAGGGATTTCCATGTGCACTTCCGTAAGGAAATGCAATAAATCACTGCCAGAGCCGTGGAGAGCGTCCGGGCTCAGTTAACATGAGCAAAGGCAGCTGCGGGGTAAAAAGGTGGATGGATCAAATGGGATTGGCCTGGGAATGGTCAGAGCAGGCTGGGGGGGAAGAGATGAATCATCCCCTGCCGTGGGGAAAGCTGGTGCAGAGCACAGAAAGACAAATTCCTCTCAGTCCTGGTTTTGTGGGCATTGTTGGAGCACGGCCAGGGCTGGGCCAGGAGCTGCTTCTGGGATTGTCCCTGGGATTGGGCACGAGTGTCCACCCCAGAGCTCAACTCCAAACTGTGTTTGATGCAAAAAACCCTCAATTTCAGCCTCCTGAGGATTTTTTATTTAAAAAAACCCCTCAATTTCAGCCTCCTGAGGATTTTTTATTTAAAAAAAACAAA
>NW_015379274.1:177517-180543 GCF_001522545.3 Parus major | reverse complement strand
AGAAGGAGCGGTGGGAGCGGCTCTGCGGGGCCGCTGCGGTGTGGCGGTAACGCGGCGGCGGCAGCGCCGGGCCCGGTCTCCATGGGAACGGGCGGGAGTCCTGCGGCCCGTCCCGCTGCGCTGCGCGGCTCGGCGCTGCTGAGCCCCAGGGCCTCCCGCGCACCGGGCCCAGGGCGGGTGGGCTGGGCCGGTCGGGACCGCCGGGCCCGCGGATGGAGCGACTCGGGCGGGACCGGCCCGCGGGAATCACCGATCCCGGGATAACGGGCTGGGGGTCCCCCGGGACACCGGGGTAACGGGCTGTGGGACCATCGGGACACCGGGCTGTGGGACCATTGGGACACCGGGATAACGGGCTGTGGGTCCCCCGGGACACCGGGATAACAGGCTGTGGGACCCCCGGGACACCGGGATAACAGGCTGTGGGACCCCCGGGACACCGGGCTGTGGGACCATTGGGACACCGGACTGTGGGACCATCGGGACACTGGGCTGTAGGACCCCCGGGACACCGGGCTGTGGGACCATCGGGACACCGGGACACCAGGCTGTGGGACCATTGGGACACCGGGCTGTAGGACCCCGGGGACACCGGGCTGTGGGACCCCCGGGACACCGGGACACCGGGCTGTAGGACCCCGGGGACACCGGGCTGTGGGACCATTGGCACCGCCCTGTGCGGGGACTCTGGGCAGAGGAGGTGTCACCCCAAACTCGTGTTCCTCTCCCGTATCAGTGACCCCAGAACTCTGCGGCTGCTTTTTGGACCAGCCCGTTTCTGTCCCGGATCGGTTTCGGCTCCCGGTGTCTCCCCCATCCTTACAGCTTTACCATGGGCAGGATTTCCCAGACCCGCTCCCCTCAGCCTGCCTGTGGCACCATGGAGTCCCAGTTAATTGTTCCCTGGCTGCTCCAATGGGATCAATCCTGTAAAAACAGAGGCTGATTCCCAAACCCGAGCAAATTGTCTTGTCTTTGGGTTGTTTATGGGATCCTGTTGGCCTCCCACATGGGAAATGTGTGTCCAGAGGGGCTTCTTCCCATCACTTTCCTCTAAATGTCACCACAGTCCCAGGCCCAGTGCAGGATTCTGAGTTTCTCTGTCAGTATCCTAGCAAACAATGGCAATTCCGGGTTTCTCAGTCAATATTACAGCAAACCCACCTGGAATCTTAAGTTCCTCCATCAACAGCCCATCAAACCCCTCTGAAATCCCGAGTTCCTGTGTCAGCATCCATAGAATCCCAAGGTCCTCCATCAGTATCCCACCTAGCCCTGAGTTCCTCCCCAGCTGAAGGTCTGGACCCCCACTCTGACCCCACATCTTCCCTCCACTGGTTCCTGTGTTCGGCTTCCCTGCAGCTCCCCCATCAGATCCCTTTACTGGGGGAAAAGGGACCAAGTGGCCCGTGTTGGGAGGAGAGGGGCTCTGCTTTTCCCTCACCTTGGGATCTCCACAGAAAATCCAGGGCCCATCCCGTTGGTCAGCAGGAGCTGCTGGTGCTGACAGATTTTTACAGATAATTGTTTATGGATAACTCTTGCTTTGTGGGTCTTGGTCTCTCTGAGCACCTTCCCTGCAGCACCTCCCAGCGCCTGGCACTGCCTGGAGCCGGCTGCAGCTTGGATTGTCCCTCTTTAATCGCTTCCAAATGGGCTCTGTGGACACTGGGAGATAAAATCGGGTTGTTTGACCCACTGCAGGTCACTCTGCTCCAGGCTGGGAGCAGCATGACTGGGCAGGCTCTGGCCACTGGGATGTGCCCAGAGGGAGCAGCAGCTCCTCAGGACAGGGATATCCAGAGCTCCACTCACACCTGGAACTGCCTTTCCCTCCTGGAATGGTTTTCCTCCCCAGAAACACTAAAAAAGTGACTTTTACTCTTTATTACCCAAATCTCCTCCCCCCCTTCCAAGGAACTGAAATTTGTGGATTTTCTGAATGGTCTGATAAATCCCCATTCAAAAAACAAAAGGAAGGAAAGGGCTTTTCCGTGTCCTTTCTGCCATGTCCTGCCTCCACTGTCTTGGTTTGACGTGGGACCCGTCCCAGGTCACTCCTGGTCATTCCAGGGTCACTCCCAGGGCAGAATTCCTGGTGTGACTTCAGGTTAAAGGGGAATACCTGGATTTTAAACCACAGGTTTAAAGAGCTAAGGAATGGGAACACCTGGGTTTACCTTTATGTTTAAGAGCTCTGGGTGGGGAAGACCTGGATGTAAATTTGAAAGGGTAAGGATGGGGAATATCTTGAGTTTAAATTTAGATTAAAGCAATAAGGATGAGGAATATATTGAATTAAATTTGCATTGAAGAGCTCTGGATGGTGAATATCTGGATTAAATTTAGAGTGAAAGAGTTAAAACCCAGAACTATCTGAGTTAAAATTTAAGGCTAAATAGATCAGGGTGATGAATCCCTCGACTGAAATTTAAAGAGATCAGGGTGGGGAACACCTGGATCTAAGTCGGGATCTCAGTGACGAGCGTGGGGAACACCTGAGTTTCTGTTGGGATTTCAAGGGATCAGGCTCTGGAATCCTTCCAGAGCTGCCATTGACCCCAGGTGCATTTGGGTGGTTTGATCAGGTGGGTCCCGCTCCGGGGGGATCGGCTCGGTGGGGAGGATGGAGAGGGAATGTTGGGAGGAGGGAGAGCAGAGCGTGCTGCACATTGTCTTTCACATTCCTCCCATCTGGATCCCCTTCCTTCCTTCCCTTCCTTCCCTCCCCTCCCTCCCCTCCCTCCCCTCCCTTCCATCCTTCCTTCCTTCCCTCCTTCCTGCCTTCCTTCCTTCCTTCCTCCTCCATCTCCCCTCAATCCTCCATCTCCTCCCTCCCCCTCTCCCCTCCCCTCATCCCTTCCCAGCCCCAGCTGCTGCTCTGAGGAGCTCTGGGATGGGCTCAGGAGCAGCTCTGGGGGTAACGGGACATTGTCCACATGGAGCGGGCCTGGAAACTCTCTGTGCCCTGATAATCTGTGTTAATTAATCCCTGTGCCCTGATAATCTGTGTTAATTAATCCCTG
>NW_015379274.1:172388-173628 GCF_001522545.3 Parus major | reverse complement strand
GCCTCCCCTGGGATCCGGCTGTGCCTCCCCTGGGATCCGGCTGTGCATCCCCTGGGATCTGTGCCTCCCCTGGGATGTGTCTCCCCTGGGATCTGGCTGTGCCTCCTCTGGGATCCATGTTTCCCTGGGATCTGGCTGTGTTTCCATTGGGATCTGTGTTTCCCTGGGATCTGGCTTTGTTTTCCCTGGGATCTGGCTTTGTTTTCCCTGGGATCCGTGTTTCCCTGGGATCTGGCTGTGTTTTCCCTGGGATGTGGCTGTGTTTCCATTGGGATCTGGCTGTGTTTCCCTGGGATCCGTGTTCCCCCTGGGATCCGTGTTCCCCCTGGGATCCGTGTTCCCCCTGGGATCCGTGTTCCCCTGGGATCTGGCTGTGTTCCCCCTGGGATCCGTGTTTCCCTGGGATCCGTGTTCCCCTGGGATCTGGCTGTGTTTCCATTGGGATCTGGCTGTGTTTCCCTGGGATCCATGTTTCCCTGGGATCCGTGTTCCCCAGCCTGTGCTGGGATTGTTCCCAGGAGCAGTGTGGGGCCGGCTGCCCCCGCAGCAGCTGCTGCCGCAGTTGTTCAGGGGCTCCTGGAGGCTCCAAGCTGGGAACTGCGGGCTCCAGCAGGGCCGGGGGGGGCAGAGGCTCCCAGGGGAGCCGGGGACCCTTCTCAGGGTGCTGTGCTCCAGTCACCTTCCAACCGGTGCCTTGGGCTGGGTTTTCATGGAATGGCTGGGTGGGAAGGGACCCCCGAGCCCGCCCAGTGCCCCCTGCCCACCCTCCAGAGAGGAATTCCTTCCCAATATCCCACCTGAATCTCTCCTTTCTTTAGTCAGACTCCATTTTTTCAGCCAAGAATCCCAACCTTGCTGCTGCTGGAGCAGCACCTACCACGGCCCACGGTGAATTTTGGGCTGTTTTTTGGGAATGGTGCTCCCCGATGGGAAAGAAAAGCTCAACCACCTGGGGTGCTGGGGAAACTTCCCCCAGACACAGCAGGATGTGCAGGGCAGGGGGTGCCAGGTTCCATCCTGGGGATCATCCAGGCCCCGGTGGCAAGGGGGTGCTGGCCTCTCCCCCAGCACCTCCTGGACCCGAGGGAATTTCCTCCCTCCGGGGACAATTTAAACCAGAAAACCCCTTGATCCCTTGGATCTAGGCCCTGGTGGCTCCATAAGCTCCACAATGCAGGGTCCAGGAGGCTTTTTGAGTCCTGGCAGAATCAGAGGGAATGTCTCGATGCCCCTGGAGCAG
>NW_015379274.1:165175-171449 GCF_001522545.3 Parus major | reverse complement strand
CAACATCTGCTGCCCTCCCCTGCAGCGGGGCAGAGCGGGGGCTTTGGGAAAATGTCAGGGTTTGGTGGCTCCTGCCCTGGGAAAGCAGCCGGGAGCAGCTGGTGCCGGCCCAGGGTGGGGAGGAGGTTTGGGAGCTTCCTGAGTGCCCGGCTGGGCTGGACAGGGTTTGACTTCCCTGGGAAGCTCTTCCCTAATTAACCCCTTAGAGACTGCCCTGGAAAAACCTGGATGCCTTGGCCATCAACTCCTGCCACTCTGGTCCTCCATTCCAGGGATTTTCCTTAAAAAAATCCCTTTGCTGGTGATGTACCTTCTTGGGAGAGGGAAACAATGGGGTTTTTTCCTTGAAATAGGAAGGATTTGACAGATTTATTCGTGGTTTATATATTTTCATGGGCAAATGTTTAATATTCATGTGATACTTTACATTATGCAGATTTTATAGTATTGATTGACTTGTTATATATTTATATGAAAAATTCTGAATATTTATGTGACATTTTGCATATTTCTGTGTTTGATCAGGAATATTGGAAGGGACACTTTGCACATTGATACATAAAGTTCTGAAATGTTTCTTTTATATTTTAAAAATACTTTTCTCTATAAAATCACTCAGGTCTCCAAGCCCTGCCCACTCTGGCACCTCACTGTCAGAACTAAATTCCAAATTTTTCCTCTTTTTCTTCCAGTCTCTCTCCAGCTTCTCATTGCCAGGAACATCCTTTGTGCCACAGAGGAATTCCTGATTTTCCTAGACCAAGGCAGTTCTGAAACACAGAAAGCTGGCTCTGAGCACAGGTGGCTTCGGTGTCCGGGTTTCCCTTTGCATCAACATTTTTGGAATTAATAGCCCTAGTGATCTAAAATTTAAAAATTCCATGTTTTCCACCTGTCTTCTAAAATTCCTGAAATACCTGGGCTGGAGCTCAGGATTCCTGGACTGTTTTCCATTAAACCTTCACGTTAAAGGGGAAAAGCCAGGATCCCGCTCCAGCAGACAAGATTTTGGGACCGTTATCCCTGATTTTCATCCCAGGAGCCCCAAACCCTCCCGGCGCAGAGCGGCGTGGATCAAACAGCCCCCACCCCCCGGCTCCATCTGCCCCTGGATCCCGCATTCCTGCCGGCCTTTCCTGCAGCTGCTGCTAAAAATAACGGAGGCACGCGGTGCTGGGGCCGCGGCTCCGGCTGCTCCCCGGGCAGCGGGTGGCACCGGCCCGGCCCCGCGGGCTCCACGGCCCCGGCACGGCCAAACCTCCCCAGCAGAAATGGGTGGTGGCCGTGCTCCGCACCCGGCGCCGTCGGGGCGGGAGGACACGCAGGTGGAGCTTTCCTAAGATTTAACAGCAAGGATTTTCCCCTAAAATTCATAATTCCTGGAGGAACCAAACCTGAGAGGTTCAAGAGTGGCCAAGCTCTTGATTTCCATGTCTGAGCCGGTGTTTTCTGTGTCTGAGAGAGTTTTGGCAGCTGACTTCGCTTTTTTCCAAATGTTTCTGAATGTTTTGCTAACCCAAATGTTGGTTTTAAAGATGAACTCTTCAAATGGTTGAATTGGCAAATTCCAGATCCACCTCAGCTTTCCCCTGGCGTCACCAGGAGAGGCAGAGCCGATATTCCCATTTTTAATATAAATATGGGTCCGTGCTCATCACCTGATGACGGCTTGGTCCGAGGATGCATGGATGGGAATTTCCCACGGGCTTCAAAGGAAGTTTTTCCCCTAAAACCCTTAATTTCTGAAGAAACCAAAACCTGAGTGGTCCAAAAGTGTCTGAGCCAATGATTTTCGTGTCTGAGCCAGAGTTTTGGCAGCTGAACCATATGTTGGTTTTAAGGATAAACTCTGCAAATGGTTGAATTCCCAAATTCTATGGTGACCTCGACTTGCCCCCTCTGCCCCTTCCATTCCCTCCCTGCTTTTTAAGTTTTGCTGGGTTTCTCTGTGTTTCCTACAGGAAGATTGTAGGGAAGATAGACGAGGATGGAGATGGGTTTGTGACAGTGGAGGAGCTCAAGGCCTGGATCAAGTTTGCCCAAAAGCGCTGGATTTACGAGGATGTGGAGCGCCAATGGAAGGGCCATGACCTCAACGAGGACGGGCTTGTTTCCTGGGAGGAGTATAAAAATGCCACCTATGGATATATCCTGGGTAGGTCCTGGCTCTTGGGATGAGCCTTTCTTGGAGCCAGCAGCTGGGACGTCCTGCTCTGCTCTGGGTCCCCGAGGCGGCTCAGGACGGGCTCGTGGCACGGCGGTCAGTGCGTGGTGGTCACTCCGGGCTCGCGGGGTGACGGTCAGCGGGATGGACACGGCCCCAGATGGGGCTGTGGTGGAGGGGGAGTTTGGGGCCTGGATTGAGGAGGCCCAGAGGGAATCTGTGGCTGAGATTGGGGAGCGGTGGCGGGGCTGGCGTTGGGCTGAGCCGAGATGGGTTTGTGCCCTGGGACAAGCGCAGGGTGTGATGTAGGACATGGCCTTGGTATACGTGGGGCCAGCTGGAGGAAATGTCCCTTTAATGTTACACTTTAAAATCTCCACATCTCTCCAGATTGACCTCCTGGTGGCATTAACAAAGAGAAATCCAAGGAAAAGAACCCAAAATACGTGGAAATCTCCCCATGGGGACATTTACACACCCCACATCCCACTTTTCCCCGCCGCAGTCACACTTGGGGGTTATTAATGTCCGTGGTGACAAATGCAGCTCTGGGCTGAACCCAGGTGATTCGGGGATCAGTGGCATGTGGGAATGGGGCTTTCCTGTCCTCTGGCATTCCTGGCTTGTGGGGGAATTTGGGACCCACTGATGTGCAGCCGTGGAGCCAGCCTGGCACCGCTGCGTGCCTAAAGCCACAGAACAGAGATCAGCAGAGGTTTCAGTCGCTTTCCCTTGTCCTGGAGCAGCATCACACCCCAGATCTTGGGGATTTTGGGACACGTGCTGGGCCAGCACTGTTCGTGGCTTCAGACATCCCTGGGAGTGAGGGAAGCAACAGCTCTTTTGGGGTTAAAACCTTAAACCCTCAAGCACTGTGCCAGCTCTGGCCTCCAGCACTGCAGAATGGCCCGGGTGGAGGAGCTGCAGCTCTGGAGCGTTGAATCCGCTCGAATTTCCTAAATATTGCCAAAAATAGTCAAAGTGCTCTGCGGGATGTGCAGAGGGGGAGCCGCTGCACGGGAGGCTCATCCATCTCCCTCGGGATTGGGGAGGATCTGGATTTGCTGTGCTGGTGGCCAGGGGAGTCCCTGTGACACCCCCGGGCTGGGACAGCACCTCCCAAACCTCCCTTTGCCATGGATTTCTGGGGTCTGGGCTAATCTGTGGAAATCCAGCCTGGAAGGGGACAGAGAGGTCCTGGGAAGGCTTTGAGCACTGTTTGAGGAGCCTGGGGTGACATTTAGGACCTGCAGGTGTTGGATAAGGCAAAATATGAACGTTCATGAGGAAGAGCCTTAATGAGAAAACCCTGAATTAATGGGACTCCCTTAATGAGCTGGAGGAGGAGTTCCCTGCTGCAGTCGGAGCAGGGTGTGGGGAATGCCCAGCCCCTGACACGGCCGATTCCAAAGCCGGAGCGGCGCTGGAGGCCGAGTGCCCTTGGCTGGCCCCGCTGGAGCCTCGACTCGTGCTGCTCCCACATACTTGGATCCTTACGGAGCCGGGAGGATCCTGCCTCACGCTCTGCCTCTGGCTCCTCTCGGCAGGAATTACTTTTCCACAGCTCCTTGCTGCTGAAATGTTCCCCTGGCTTCTCCTTGCTCCCGTCCCTGGCTGGAGTGGGGCTGGAATGACTCTGGAGGTGTCCCCTGTGTGCTGACCCATGGCCAAGGGATGCACAGGCATCGCCCTGGGCTGGTCCGGGGGGTCCAGAACGTGGTGTTGTGTCAGCAAAACAAGGTGCTGGGAGTGCTTTGGTTAATTAATTAATTACAAAAGCAGGATGAGTCACGGGGTGGACCCCAGAAGTGTCGTGGAGCAGAGTGGGGTTCTGCTGGGGGGAGTCCTAGGAAGCAGGGGATGTCAAGTGAAAAATGCCCAAGAGCTTCATCTGAGACTGGAAATTCCTTCGAAACTCTCTTCAAAATCAGATTATCATCATCATCATCATCACTCCTGTTTTTGTTAATTGCTCAGTCCCACGGTGGGACCCCGAGCAGGAATGCCTGTCCCAGGAGACAAGCTGTTGGGTTGAGTTTGTGCCTTTGCTGCCATACTCTGAGCAATGCCCTGGCTCTGTCTCCTTCCCCTCCCTCTGTTCCCCCAGAGCTCTCCCAGCCCAGGGACCAAGGCTGGAAGTGACTTTGGGAGCTTTGGGAGGGTTTAACCCTTTCTAACCCACTTGGCCCCGCCACCACTCCCCCATCAAACCCATCAATTAACCCAACAGCAATTAAGGAATTGTCTGTTAATGAGTCCCGAAGGTTTCCTTGTTTGAGGCTGTGCTGCTTCTCAAGGCAAAACCTTGGGAACAGAATGGGGAATTTGGGGTTCATTCTGCCCTAGAGCTGCCTTAAAATCAAAATCTTTGGGTATTTAATGGATGTTCCAGAGCTCCTTGATCCCAAGCCCCCTGATCCAGGGCTCGGGAATGCCTGCCCTTTGTCCCAGGAACAGAGCAGGGACACGGGGACCCTCTGCTTTAACTTCAGCAGAGCAGTGTCCCGCAGGATCCACGCTCTCCATGGGCTGCTGGCCACTGCTGGCCACTGCTGGCCACTGCTGGCCACTGCTGGCCACTGCTGGCCCTGTGTCCTGGCACTGCTGCTGCTGCTGCTGGGCTGTGCCAAGTGGCCACACGTGCCCCACCCGGCCGATGCCTCCTGGCCCTGCCACCGCCCCGGCAGCGAGTGAGATCCCCTTACACATTCCCCTCCCAAAATAGTTCAGGTTGAGCCTCTGGCCGTGCCGGCCAAACCCCTGAGCCCTGTCTTTCGGGGCCTCTCCCTGGGAATGTCGTGATCCCAGGGCTTCTGCAGCTCCTCCTGGGAGAGGGCACGGGAGAGAAGTGCTGGCTGCAACTGAGCTTTTGTTGGCAAAGCGTTGGGAGATTGTGCTGAGAGGGAGGAAATGGAGAAGTTTGAGGCTGGGACGATGTTGAGGTTGTGTTGAGGAAGTTGAGGATGAGAAGGTTGTGTTCAGGAGGTTTTGTGGAGGAGGTTGAGGTTGGGTTGAGGTTGGGTTGAGGTTCAGTAGAGGAGTTGAGTTTGAGCTGAGGTTGAAGTGAGAATGTTGAGTTGGGTTGAGGTTGTGTTGGTGGTTGCCAGGTCCTTGCCCTGCCTGAGCTGACCCGAGTGCTCCCTGTGCTCCCTCCCTCGCAGACGATCCAGACCCTGACGATGGCTTCAACTACAAACAGATGATGGTGCGGGACGAGCGGCGCTTCAAGATGGCAGACAAGGATGGGGACCTGGCGGCCACCAAGGAGGAGTTCACGGCCTTCCTGCACCCCGAGGAGTATGACTACATGAAGGACATCGTCGTGCAGGTGGGGCCAGCACAGAGGCGTTTCGGGAAGCTCTGGATGCCGGCGGTCACCGAGGGGCAGGAATTGCTCCGGGCCCGGCTCACACCCGCATCTTCCTGCAGGAAACCATGGAGGACATCGACAAGAACGGCGATGGTTTCATTGACCTGGAGGAGTACATTGGTGAGACGCTGCTGCTGCTGCTGCTGTGCAGGAAACCATGGAGGACATCGACAAGAACGGCGATGGTTTCATTGACCTGGAGGAGTACATTGGTGAGACGCTGCTGCTGCTGCTGCTGTGTGTCCTGGCCATATCCCCACAGTGTCCCCGTCCGGGGGAGCCACTGCCACCATGTCCTCCCCTCCCCAAACGTTCTCTCTCTCTCAAACTTCCACCTGCCCCCACTCCGTCCAGGAATTTCGGGTGAAATCATGACCCAGGTGCTGCTTTGGGATTCTGGGGATGGATTTAGGGAACTCAGGGTTTTGGGTCAATCCTTGGGACGGGGCTGTGATTCTGCTCTCCCCACAGGTGACATGTACAGCCAGGATGGCGACGCCGATGAGCCCGAGTGGGTGAAGACGGAGCGGGAACAGTTTGTAGAATTCCGGGACAAGAACCGGGATGGGAAGATGGACAAGGAGGAGACCAAGGATTGGATTCTGCCCTCGGACTACGACCACGCCGAGGCTGAGGCCCGGCACCTCGTCTATGAGTCCGACCAGGACAAGGTGGGCCAGCAGCTCTGGGGGGACTGTGGGAGTGGGATGGGAGGAGTGGGGAACAGGGGGATGGGGAAT
>NW_015379274.1:160284-164628 GCF_001522545.3 Parus major | reverse complement strand
GGGAAGCTGACACGGGAGGAGATCGTGGACAAGTCAGACCTGTTCGTGGGCAGCCAGGCCACGGACTTTGGGGAGGCGCTGGTGCGGCACGACGAGTTCTAGGCTCGACGCCTGTTCGTGGGCTCCGTCCCTCGCCGAGGCCGCTCCGCCGCGGAGAAGCCCCATCCCGGCTCCCGGGGCTCGGGAAAGCCACGCTCCCCAGGCACTTGGGGCTCGTCTCGTGGGTTTTCCCCGGATTTTAATGACTTTTGGGTTATTTTTGTATGTTTTGGTTTTACCACATGTGGGAACGGCTCCCCTGGCGCGGGGGCAGCGACGGGGGCTGCCCAGGGCTGCGGGGCCGGGGGGGGAGTGGGAAATTCACAGAGGGACTGGGAGTGGAATTGCAGTTGGAATAAAAATTAGAATTGGAATTGGAATTAAAGTTGAAATTGAAATTAAAATTGGAATTTGAATTGGATTGAAACTTGAATTAAAAATGGAATTGGAATTAAACATTGAAATCAAAATCGAAAATTGAAATTGAAACGGAATTAGAACCAAAGAAGTAAAATTGAATTAAATGGAAACATTGATGTGAAATTGGAATAAAAAGTGAACATTGAAATGAAAATTCGAACCCAAGAAAACCCTCAGCAGTGTCAGAGCAGCAGCAGGACTCAGAGGGTGACTCGGAGGTGACCCCAGGGAGGTTGGAGCCTCCTCCCCTGTCGCTGCCCCGTGGGATCTGGGCAAGACCCTTCCCCCCAGCCCCGCTCCAAGTGCCTTGAACCCCCCAGACCTCTGGGGAAGGGCCTCATCCCACCATCCCAGCCCGCTCTGGGACAATCCCCAGGGTTTTCTCTCTTCTGTGTTGTTTGTCCCCCTGCAGCCACCAGAGCTGTGTGGAATTGGGCCCTGCTATCTCCAAATTCCCAAGTTTTCCTTTAAATCCTTTCCCAAAGGTTTCCAAGGGCTGACTGGATCCTCCCATTTCCTTCTCCTCCTCCTCTTTCTACTCCTCCTTTTCCTCCCCTCCCTAAATCCAGTGGTGAGTGGGTCGGGAATGTGGCCCCGTGCAGGGTTTGGGGGGTGCTGGGGGTGATCTGGGAACGTCGGGGTTGGTTTGGGACACCAGGGATGATTTGGGATGGCAGAAGTGATTTTTGGAACCCTGGGAAAGCCTCTGGTGCAGACACCCAGCCCAGCAGCAGCCCCTCTCCTAGCATCCCCCCATCCAGGAGGATCTGGGGCCCTGTGACAACTCTGGACGTGGATTTTTCCCCTCCTCCGGGTTTATTCCTCGGTTTTCTCCTCGGGCTGACTGAAGGGATCCATTTGGTTGGAACTCAATAAATCTGTTCAGCCCCGACGGGGCCGGACCTCAATTCCCTGATTCCCCCAAAACCGGGATCTGGGGGAGCCCCCTTGGGCTGGGGGTTCCCCTGAGGAGGGGAGTGAGTGGGGGGAACTGGCTGGGGGTGTGGGGGGACGTGAGGCCTGTGGGAGTCCTGTCCCTGGGGCTTGGGGGGCTCAGCCCCACAGGAAGAATCCGGTTCCATGGATGGGGGGCTCAGTCCCACCCTGTCCGCACAGATGGGGGGCCCAGCCCCATGGGTGAGGAGCTCAGCCCCATGGATGGGGGGCCTTTGGCACCACCCCAGCCCCACAGATGGAGAGCAGCACCCCCTCCCTGCCCTCCCTGCCCTCCCTGCCTGTGAGGCCTGAGGGGGACGAGGGAGCAGAGTCCTGCCATGGCATCACCGTGGAGCAGAGCCACCTCCAGGCCCCCAGCCTGCCCCTCTGTGGGGCACAGCTTCCCCTGGGTGCCACCCTCTCCCTGCCATGGGGCACAGCCACTCCCGTCACCTGTCCCCTCCCTGCAGTGGGGCACGGCTACCGCCGGACCCCCGTCCCACCCACCATGGGGCAGAGCCACCACCGAGACCTCCATCCCACCCCACCCCACCATGGGGCAGAGCCACCACCGAGACCTCCATCTGACCCTGCCATGGGGCACAGCCACCACTGAGACCTCCATCCCACCCCACCCCACCATGGGGCAGAGTCACCACCAAGACCTCCATCCCACCCCACCCCACCATGGGGCACAGCCACCACTGAGACCTCCATCTGACCCTGCCATGGGGCACAGCCACCACTGAGACCTCCATCCCACCCCGCCATGGGGCACAGCCACCACCGAGACCTCCATCCCACCATGGGGCAGAGTCACCACCAAGACCTCCATCTGACCCTGCCATGGGGCACAGCCACCACTGAGACCTCCATCTGACCCTGCCATGGGGCACAGCCAGCCCCAGGCTCCCCCACTCCCAGCCGGCCGTGGGGCACAGCCACCACCGAGACCTCCATCCCACCATGGGGCAGAGTCACCACCAAGACCTCCATCCCATCCCACCCCACCATGGGGCACAGCCAGCACCGAGACCTCCACCCCACCCCGCCATGGGGCACAGCCAGCCCCAGGCTCCCCCACTCCCACCCGGCCATGGGGCACAGCCAGCCCCAGGCTCCCCCACTCCCACCCCGCCATGGGGCACAGCCAGCCCCAGGCTCCCCCACTCCCAGCCGGCCATGGGGCACAGCCAGCCCCAGGCTCCCCCACTCCCAGCCGGCCGTGGGGCACAGCTGTCCCTAGGATGCCCGTGTTGTGGGTGCCCTGTCCCTCGGGTCCCGGGTGCTCAGCAGGTCCCCGTTGCGCTCAGACCGCGGCCGTGGTTTATTGTCCCACCCGCGCTACATCCTAGGCTGGCCGGGGCCCCGGGGCAGTGCCGGCCCCGCTGTGGGGGCAGCCGGGGGGCAGCCGGGGGTCCCGAGGGCTGGGGCGGTGCCAGAGCCCCTCAGCTGGGGCCGACCTGGCTGGAGGACACAGAGGAGACCTCGGTGCGCTGGGCCGAGCTGGACACGTCGGAGTCGTCTGACATGGGCCGCCCGCACACCGTCTCCATGATGCAGGCGCGGAACTGCGGGGTGCAGACGGGTGACACGGGGTACAGGAGAGGGGGTGGCTCAGTCTGGGGGTCTCACTGGTGCTGTGTCCAGCCCTGGCACTGTCCTCCCACCCTCAGTGGCCCCATCTCCTGTCCCTGGGGTTATGGTACCCCCAGCCGTGCAGGTGTCCCTGGATGCCCCTTACACCCCGCATGTGCCACCCCCGGTGTCCCTGTCCCCCGATGTCCTTGGGTGCCCCTGCGTGACCCCATTGCCCCTGCGTGTCCCCATCTTCTCTGTGTCCCCCTTGCCAAAGTATTCCTCTCATGGGGGTGTCCTGAGGTGTCTCCTCACCAGGTACCCCTGGGTGTTCCCCATGTTGGGTCTCCCTGGTCCTCAGATATCCTTGGGCACCCTTGGATGCCCCTGTCACCAGGTGTCCTTGGGTGTCCCCCATCCCATGGGCCCCTGTTCCGTGTCTGTGCGGGTGTCCGGTGTCGCTGATGTCACCTGTTTGTTCATGAAGCAGTAGATGATGGGGTTGTAGACGCAGGAGCTCTTGGAGAAGAAGGCAGGGACGGTGACGAGGCGCAGGTCGATGCCGTGTTCGCGGTTGTTCACCATGTACATGGCCAGGGCCGCGTAGGGGACGTAGCACAGGCAGAAGGACCCGACCATGACCACGACCATGCGTGACACCTCCCGCTCTGCCTTCTGTGTCGTGGCCGACTCCTGCTGCTGCGCTGCCACCTGTGCCGGGGACAGGGACACCTTGGGACTGCCCGGGCTGCTGGCCCAGTCCTGTGCAGCCCCCTGCCCCCCCTGCCCGTGGGCCTGTCTGGTCCCTGCCCACCCTCCTGCCTGTGCTCGTGTCCAAGTGACCTCCCCTCCCTTCCTGCATCCCTCCAGTCCCCTCTCCCTCCCTCTCGCTCCCCATCCTGCCCTCTCTCCCTCCCTGCTCCCAGTCACTTCTCCATCTCTCCTTCCCTCCCTTCCTCCCTTCTGCCCCCCAGCCCCGCTCTGCTCTCCCTCCCTCGCTCTCAGCCGTGCCTGACGCCAGTGCCCCCCACGTCCCCTGTGCCCCCCACGTCCCCTGTGCCCCCCGTGCCCCCGGGACTCACGGCCCGCAGAGCGCTGAGCAGCTGCGAGTAGGAGAAGATGATGAGGGAGAGGGGGACGATGAAGCAGAAGATGAAGAGGAACCAGGTGTAGTACTCGCTCTTGTACTTGGTGCCCACTGTGTACCAGTCAGGGCCGCAGGAGCACTGCAGCCCCTCGGGGACGTACCTGCAGCACCTGTGCTCAGCCTCTGCGCCATGTGGCACCCCCCGGTGCCCCCACAGCACCCCAGGGCACTCCTGGTGCCTCAAGCACTCACCTGGCACCCCCATGGCCCCTCATGGCACCCCC
>NW_015379274.1:152869-159612 GCF_001522545.3 Parus major | reverse complement strand
CCGTGTCCCCACCTGCTCCAGCCGAAGAAGGGGGGGACGGCGACGCCGACGCCGATGATCCAGGTGGCCGCCACGACCAGCAAGGCATGGCGGGAGTTGAAGCGGAAGTTGCCGAAGGGTTTGCAGATGACGATGTAGCGCTCAAAGGCCAGGAAGGCCAAGGACCACCCTGTCACCAGCCCTGGGGGAACAAGGCCGCTCTTCGCTCACACAACCGCCGTGGCCAGCACAGCTCCAGGTCACCTCAATTCCCACAGCCCCCCAGGCCCCTGGCTCACCCCATATCCTGTGACCTCAGTAGAACGTAGTCATCGCCCCCACCTTCCGGCCTCAGTGGCCACCCCAGCTCCTCCAGCCACCAGGGCAGATCACAGGGCTCAACCCTGCCCGCTTTGCCACCTTCAGCCCCACCAGACCACAGTGGTCACCCCAACTCTGCCAGCCCCAGAACATAATGGCCACCCCCACTTCCAGACCCCAGAGGTCACCCCAACTCCTACAGTCCCACCAGACTACGGTGGTCAACTCCTAAGGGTCCAGAAGGTCACCCCAGTGCCTGCACCCCAGCAGCCTGTGGTGTCACCCCAGCTCCTAACGCCTTTGCAGAATTTGGTGGTCAACAGTACCCCGAGCCCTACCAGACCATGGTGGTCACCCCAACTCCCACAGCCCCAGGAGATCACTGTGGCCACCTCTGGCCCTAGTAGCCCTCAGTGGTCACTCCATCATCCCTGGCCCCAGCAGCCCGAGTACCCCCGTGGTCCCCTCGTACCTCCGGTGGCCCCTGCAAAGCCCTCAAAGGCACACATGTGCTTCCCGAAGACAAAGTACCCCTGGGAGCTGGAGACGAAGACGGTGAAGATGCAGAAGACGCAGCACATGAGGCCGCTGACGGAGATGTTCACCAGGATGTAGTTGAGCGGCTGCCGCAGCTTCTTGTACTTGATGGTGACGATGAGGACGATGGCGTTCAGGGGCGTGCCCGCCACGAACACCAGCCCCATGAAGATGGTCTGCAGGTAGAAGGCCCACATGGGCGCGATGTGGTACTGGGGCCCATCCCAGGGCCCCACCGACGACTGGTTCTTGAACAGGTAGAACTCCTCCTCGTCCATGGCGGCGGTGGTGGGGGGGGGGGGGGATGCCCACCCCCCTGATATACCCTGCGCCCCCAAAGCTGCTTAACGGGGATCAGGGCTCAGCCCGGCCAAACTTGGGGATTAGGGTGGGCTAAACCGGGCTCAGCGCCTAATCGGCCCCCTGAGCTGGGTCGAGCCGATTACCGGGGCTCTGGGGGATTTGGGGGAGGGCAGAAGGGCTCCCCCCAACACCTGGGTATTGGGAGGGTCCCCAGAGGTCTCAGAGCTTGACCCTGCTCCTCCTGGGGTGTTCAGGTGTCCCCAGATGTTTCCAAGCCCAGTCTTGGTCACACGACAACAGCCAGAGGTCCCCAGACTTAGTCCTGGTCCCATCAGGGTCCTCAGTGTGCCCCAGGGGTCCCCAAGCTCTGTCCTGGTCCCCCCTTTATGACCAGGTGTCCTCAGGTATCCCCAGGGGTCCCCACACGTCTCCAACCCACTCCCCCAGGACGGCCCAGCTCCGGATGCCTTGGGCAGAACTTGGAGTCTCCCTCATGAGGCCACCCCTGCTCCCCACCCCAGCGCCCCAGGGGCCCCCCCGGTGTCCCCCCTGTCCAAAGCGATTGTCCCCAGTTCTGGGCTTAGGGGGATCCCTGTGCTGGGGAGACCCCAAGTGAGATGGGGGGAGTCTGGGGGTATCAGGGGCCGGGGGAGAAGACTGGGGGGGGGCACTGCTTGAGGTGGGGTGTGTGAGGAGTGTTCATTTTGGGGGCGCAGTGCTGGGGGGTCAGGGATAGAGGGTCACTTTGGGGGTGCACTGCTGGGACTCAAGTTCCATCAGACTCCCAGCGTTTCCTGCCCTCCCTCACCCCTCTTTCCCTCCCCCAGCCTGCGGGACCCCCGGGGAACAGGAAGGATGAGCAGAAGCCGCTTATGGGGGGATTACAGGCGCTGCCCCCCCGGGCTGGGGGTGCCTATAAAGGCCGGTGCAGGGGCTGCGCTCTGGGACCCCCAGGGAAGGGGGAGCTGCGGCGGGGGGTGACACCTCCAGGGGAAGCTGAGCCCCTGGGAACTGTGGGTGGGGGGCACACCCTGGGGCACCCCTGGGGCACCCCTGGGGCTCTGTCCAGCTCTGGGGCAGAGATGAGGCCAGGGGAGGAACAGGGGGATTGGGTAGGCTGAACACCCAGCCCATGTTTTACCGGGCTGTACTGGATCATACCGGCCTGTACTGGTTTGTACTGGGGTTACTGGACTACACCGGGCTGTACTGCACTGTGTTGTCTCACGGATTGTACTGTGTCCTGTCGGGTTGTACTGGGTCTGGTCATACGGTACCAGGATGTACTGGGCTGGACTGGGCCATACTGGATCAGGTCAGCTCTGCTGCTGCTGGACTGGGCACCCCCCAAATGGGGGCCACAGGGTGGTGATGCAGGGGACAGACACCCCACAAAGGGTGCCCCATGTCCCTCCCCTCGCTCACCATTCCCCTGGGGAGCTGCGGTCACTGCGGTCACTGCGGTCACTGCAGTCACTGGTCACTGTGGTCACTGCGGTCACTGTGGTCACTGCGGTCACTGCAGTCACTGGTCACTGTGGTCACTGTGGTCACTGCGGTCACTGCGGTCACTGCGGTCACTGGTCACTGTGGTCACTGCGGTCACCGAGGTCACTGCGGTCACTGTGGTCACTGCGGTCACTGTGGTCACTGTGGTCACTGTGGTCAGTGGTCACTGCGGTCACTGTGGTCACTGCGGTCACTGCGGTCACTGCGGTCACTGGGGTCACTGTGGTCACTGCGGTCACTGCGGTCACTGCGGTCACTGTGGTCAGTGGTCACTGCGGTCACTGCGGTCACTGCGGTCACTGTGGTCACTGTGGTCACTGGTCACTGCGGTCACTGGGGTCACTGCGGTCACTGGTCACTGCGGTCACTGCGGTCACTGCGGTCACTGTGGTCACTGGTCACTGCGGTCACTGCGGTCACTGCGGTCACTGTGGTCACTGTGGTCACTGCGGTCACTGCGGTCACTGCGGTCACTGCGGTCACTGCAGTCACTGCAGTCACTGCGGTCACTGCGGTCACTGCGGTCACTGCGGTCACTGCGGTCAGTGGTCACTGCGGTCACTGCGGTCACTGCGGTCACTGCAGGGCTGCGGAAGGGGGGACACAGCGCAGGGGGGTGGTCTCTGCGGCACAGCCGGGGCTCAGTGGGGCACAGTCAGGCCTTGGTGGGGCTGCCCAGGGAGGTTTGGAGTCCCCGTCCTTGGATGTGTCCCAGGGATGCCTGGATGTGGCACTCAGGGCTCTGGGACAAGGTGGGGGCACAGCCTGGACTCGCCGGCCTTGGAGGGCTTTTCCAGCCTCAGGGATCCTGTGGTTCTGGAGCGGTGGCCACAGAGTGGGGAAGGGACTGGGGGCTCAGGGGGTGCAGCAGGAGGTGCTGAGCGTGGAGCTCCGGGGCCCCGCCAGCCCTGCCAGGACCCCCAGCACCCACCGGCGCGGGCACCACCAAACCCCAGCGCCGGCAGCACCACCTCCATACGGGACCCACAGCCCCCCAGAGCTCTGTCTACAGCCCCATGGCCCCCACGGGACTCCCGGGACCTCCAAGTTGTTGCTCTCGTGCCCTCCTGGATGTGGCCCCACACAGGTCCCTGCTGTCCCCAGGGCCACGTTCCTGTGTCCCACTGTCCACGTACCCCTCGCTCCCCTCACCCCTATGCACCCCAGTCCTGGCCCCCTTGTTCTCGTGGCCTCACCGTCCCCCTGTTCCCCTCTCTGTGCCCCCCACGCTGCCGATGCTCCCCCACCCTGAGGACCCCGAGTGTTTCCAACCCCAGAAAAAGCAGAAAAAACCCAGAAAAACGCAGGAAACCCAGAGCCAGGGGCAGAGTGAGGGGACACTGGACTCAGGGTGTCACCACAGGGGCAGTGGCTCTACCCTATGTCCCCTCCCAGGAGACACTGGCGGGGTCAGGTCCTTTGTCCCTTCATCGTGGCCTCCACCATCATCTTCCTCTGCCCTTCCTCCTTGGCTGTGGCAGAGCCGAGACTCCGGGGGCACTGGGACCCCAGTGGAGCACCCGGCCCCCCTGGCTCCCCCTGGAGCATCCTGAACCCCCATCCTGGCCTACACTCATCCCCCCGGAGTGCCCCGACTGCTCAGACACCCCTGGACCACCCTGGGCCTCCACAAACGTCCTGACCCCCACTCCCAGACCACCCTGAGCCCCTCCAACAACCCGCTCGCTCCGGTTCCCACACCTGCCCTGGCTCTGGGGGTCCTGCTGCCGCCTTTCGCCCCCAGCCCCGCGGCGTGTCCCCCCAGCCCCTTGCCCTGGGGTATTTTGGGTGCTGTTGTGTTGGGGGTGCCCCCCCCGCCTGCCCCCCCGGGTATTTTGGGTCCCGCTGCGTGGCTCTGACTCGGCAGGTTATTTTTAGGTGCTGGCGCAGGCGCCACCGCGTCACCCCCCACCACGTCACCCCCCCACGTCACCCCCTGTCACCCGCTGTCACCTCGGGGTGCACCCGCACCGCCCCCCCTGCCCCGCTGGAAGCTTCCAGGGCAGGCACCGGAACAGGGGAACACGATACTCCCCAATCACCCCCCGTGAGGACACAATGTGGGTCACACGAGTGTCCCCCCCCGCCCCTCCCAAGGGTGTCGAGGAGGCCTCGGGCGTCTGGGGTGGGGGGGAGACACAGGAGAGATTCGGGGGGCAGCGGGGTTCAGGGCTAACCCCCAAATATGACCGAACCCCCTCCCCAGGCACGTGCCACTACCATGGGGAAACTGAGGCACGGCTGGAATCAGCGGGGGGGAGTGGGGCGCAGCCGGGGGGGGACTGGGTGGGGGTTCCACGGCCGGGGTGGTTCTGGAGGGGAAATCCCGGAGGGGGATCCTGAGAGGGTCTGTGGGATCTCAGTTGTGCCCCTCGGGGCTGGGGGAGAGTTGTTATGTGGGTTTTTCGGGGGTTCCCAAGTGGGAAGGGATGAGTGAGGGGGTTCGGAGTTTGCAGGGTGTCTTTGTGGGGGTTTTGGGGTGCGTTGCGCTGTTGGGGGCCTGCGGTATTGGGGTGCCTGCGGTGTTGGGGTATCGAGGTACAGGTGTATCACGATAACAGGGTGTTGGGGTGCCTGGGCTATAGGGTGCTGAGGTTTTGGGGTGTCGAGGTTGCAGGTATTTGGGATTATTTGGGCTGGATTCTGGAGTTTGGGGCTGCTTAGATTTTGGGATGCCAGAGTTTCGGGGGTGTCTGCGTGCCAGGATTCGGGGTACCAGGGTTTCAGTGTAGGGAGGCTGGGGTTCTTGGGCCGAGGTTTGGTGGTGCTGAGGTTTGAGGGTGCCAAAGTTTAGGTGTGCCAGTGGTTCGGTGTGCCAAGGCTGGAGGTGCCAATATCTGGGGTCAGGGGGTTCTGAGCTGCCAGAGTTTGTGGCATTGGACTTTAGGGAATTTGGGGAGTTTTGGGGTGTTGGGGTGCCAGTGTTTGGGAGTTTGTGGGTGCCGGCGTTTTGGGGTGTTTTTATTTGTGAGTGTCAGTGTTTGGGTGTGCCGGTGTTTGAGTTCATTGAGGTTTTAGGCATGTCGGAGATTTAGGGGTGCTGATATTTGTGCGTGTTCGGAACTGCCTGGGTCTGGGGGTTTCGGGGATGCCGGGCTTTGGGGAGCCTTGGGCCGGGAGTGCCGAAATCGGAGGCTCCGAGGCGTGCTGGGATCCCGGCTTTGGGGAGGTGCCGGATTCGGGGGGTTTGAGGGTGCCGGAGTGCGGGATTCCAGGGGTGCCGAAGTTCGGGGGTCCGGGAGTGAGGCCGGGACTTTAAATACCGAGGGCCGGGCCCCCCACCCCCCGGCGGGTCGGGCGGTCTTTCCGTCCCTCCTGGTCGGTCCCTCCCCGGGACGGGGCGGGCCGGGCCGGGGCAGCGCTTAAAGCCGCCGCCGCCCCCGGCCCCGCCACTTGCCGCCGTCGCCCCCGGCCAGGAACGCTCCTGGGACGCCCCGCGAACACACGGGACCCACCGCGAAACGCTCCGGGAACAATCGGAAACCGGCCCGGGAACCTACGGGATCCGCCAGCCCTCCGGGAGCCGCCGCTCCGCTCCGGGAACCCACCGGGAACCAGCCCCGCCACCGGGAACTTGCCCTGGGACGGACCCAGGACACCAGCCCCCGACTCCGGGAATAGAGACCCGTGCCCAGGACACCGGTACCGAGCAGCGAACCCCTCCCGGGACACCGGGACTGAGACGGGACCCCATCCCCAGACAGCCGTACTGACCCCGGGAACCGGGACCCTCCCTGAGCACCGGGACTGACCGAGGACACCGTCCCCCATTGCCGGGAACCGGGACCCCATCCAGGACACAGACACCCACCCGGACCCCCGCCCAGGAACCGGGACTGACCCAGGACGCCATCCCCCAGCACCGGGACCCCAGAGCGGACACCAGCTCCCACCCAGGGCCCCCACCGGGACACCGGCTCTGACCCAGGACACCATCCCCAACCCAGGACAACGTCCCCCAGCACCAGCTTTGCCACCGGGACCCAGATCCCCCTCCCCCGGCACCCACATTGACCCAGGGCCCCCACAGGACACCGGCACTGATTTGGGACCCACACCCACAGTACCAGGATCCCTTCAGGACGCTGGGACTG
>NW_015379274.1:144305-150148 GCF_001522545.3 Parus major | reverse complement strand
GGGAGGTACGGGACGGGGGTCAGGACGGGGGTGCGCCCCTGACCCTTCTGGCCCCCCCCCCCAGGTCTGTGCCCGGACTGGGAGAAGTGGGACCCCAACAAGCCGGTGCAGAACGCTCGGGAGGCCATGCAGCAGGCAGACGACTGGCTGGGAGTCCCCCAGGTACGGGCACGGGGGGACGTGGGGTCTCTGCGGGGACGGGGCGTGGGGGGGGGCACTGGCACTCTCCCAGGTGGGGGCACAGGGCAGGAACAGGGGGGCACTGGGAGAGGACACTGGGGGTGTGAGGGCGTGTCTGGGGCGCGTCCTTGGGGATCCACAGGGGTCCCCGGGCATTTGGAGCACCTGGGCACCTGTGGGTGTGGTAGGGGTGGGGGTGTGGGAGGGTTCCCCAGAGGGCGAGGAGGGTCCGATGGGTGTTGGGGGTCCCAGGAGGATCGGGAGGTGTCAGGGAGCCCCTCCAGGTAGTGGGGTGCATGGTGGGGGTGTTTCCCAGCAGGGGGTGCCCGGAGGGTCTGACAGGTGTTGGGCTTTTCCCCCCAGGTGATTGCCCCCGAGGAGATCGTGGACCCCAACGTGGATGAGCACTCGGTGATGACGTACCTGTCGCAGTTCCCCAAGGCCAAGCTCAAACCCGGGGCCCCCCTGCGCCCCCGTCCCCCCCAGCCCGGCCGTGCGCGCGCCTATGGGCCCGGTACGGGGGGCTGAGAGGGATCGGGGGGCCATGGGGCGGCTGGGGTCCCAGGACAGGGGGGCATCAGGGGGTGTGGAGCTTTGTGGGGGCACCAGGGGCTGGGGATCTGGCCCGGGTGGGACAGGGGACACACGAGAGGCACGGACCCCACACAGGGGGAGCTCAGGAGCAGATGGGGACTGGCGCAGGGGGCACACGGGGAGGGTGCCGGGTGGGGGACATGGGGTGCTTTGGAACCCAGCACAAGAGAGTACCTGGGGGCTCTGGCTGTCAGGGCATGAGAGGAAACCATGGCCCCCCAAGCCCAGGGACTCCTCTCCAATCCTGGTGTGTCACCCCTACCCAGGGACACCTGAGGGAAGCCCCAGGGTCTGCACTCCCCACCCAGGGCTCCCCAAGAGTCCCCCTGTGCACAGGGACCCCTCAAAGTTCTATCAGGCTCACCCACCCATACTCAGGACACACCATTGACACCCCGGACCCGCCCTGCCACCACCAAGGAAAACCTGGAGGCCCCAGGTTGTGGGGGGTTGTGGGGTGCCAGGCCCCCCTCTGACTCCTTTTACCCTGCAGGCATTGAGCCCCAGGGGAACGTGGTGCTGCGCCCTGCCCAGTTCACAGTGGAGACCCTCGAGGCGGGGATGGGTGAGGTCCTTGTCTATGTTGAGGACCCCGAGGGACACACTGAGGAGGTACAGGGGCCCTGGTCCCCCCTCTGGCAGATCCTCCATGTCTCCCTCTCTGGGAGATTCCCCCCCAGTGCCCCAGCTCTGTGTCACCCCCTTTCCCCCGTTTGGGGTCTCTTCCCACCCCAGGCCAAGGTGGTCCCCAACAATGACAAGAAGAGAACATACAGCGTCACTTACGTCCCCAAGGTCGGAGGGCTGCACAAGGTGAGCCCCTTGGTGACCCTGCAATGCCCCCCACAATACCCCCCACAACACGCCCCTGTGATGTTCCTGTGACACCCCCACCCCTGACACCCCCCACACCTCAGAGCGGTGGCTGCCCCTCCCATGCCTCCCCACAAGGGGAATGGGGGACAGCTGGCACCGTGGGGCTTGGGGGTCCCGGAGGGTCCCTGGAGGGCTCCCCTTGGGGTCTCCAGGGATGGCACTGGGTGGCCCTGGGGTGCCCTGTAGGGTGCCTGGGGTGCCACACTGAAGTCTGTGGGGGGAGGTGTACAGGGGGGAGCCTGGGGTGTCCCGTTGGGATTCCTGGGTGTCCTATGCTCTAGGGTCTCTGGAGGGGACAGCAGAGAGTCCTTGGGGACAGTCACTGCTGGGGGGGGACTCTTCAGGTTGTCACTCTAAGGGGTGTCCCTGGGATGTCACATGTGCTCTCTCCGTGGGGGTCCTTCGGGGGCTGTTCCTGAGCTGTGGTGCAGTCTTGGGGGCCGTGGTCCCCTGACACCCTTGATGTCCCTGTGCCCTCCAGGTGACAGTGCTCTTCGCGGGGCAGAACATTGACGGGAGCCCCTTTGGGGTGAACGTGGGCATGGCCCTGGGTGACGCCAGCAAGGTGACGGCACGCGGCCCCGGCCTGGAGCCCGTGGGCAACGTGGCCAACAAAACCACCTACTTCGACATCTACACTGCAGGTGGGGGCACAGGGGGGTTGGGGCTCTCTGGGGACATGTCCTTGTGCTGCTGCCATGGCATGGCCAGGTGACTGGGGACATGCCTTCGTGGTGGCATGACCACGGCGTGACCCTGACACTTTGAGACACATCCTTGTGGTGCTGTGGCTGTGACATGACTTGGTGGCGCTGAAGTTATGTTCTCCTGATGACATGGGGTGGCCTGGTGGCTCTGGGGATGTGTCCTGGGAGTGGCAGGGCTGTGGCATGTCCATGGCATGATCTCATGGTGGCTCTGGGGACGTGTCCTCGAGGTGGCCTTGACATAGCACGATTTAGTGGCTCTGGGGCCACGCCTTCATGGTGACATGGCCACGGGGTGGTCTTCTGGTGGCAGGGCCACGGTGTGGCAAGTGGCACCAAGACTGTGTCCTTGTGCCACGGCCATGGGATGGTCTGGTGGCTGTGGGGCCGCGTCATCAGGGTGACAGGGCCATGGCACGGCTGGGTGGCTCTGGGGACGTGTCCTCATGGTAGCCTGGCCATGGCACTGAGCCGGTGTCCTGGTGATGACAGGGGCTGGCTCGGGCGATGTGGGGGTGGTGATCACAGACCCCCAGGGCCGGCGGGACACGGTGGAGGTGATGCTGGAGGACAAGGGAGACAACGTGTTCCGCTGCACCTACCGGCCCGTCCTCGAAGGGCCACACTCCATCTGTGTCACCTACGCTGGCACCCAGGTCCCCAGGAGCCCCTTCACCGTCAATGTGGCTGAAGGTGAGGCTCCCTCCCGGGTCCCCACGTGGCTCCACAACATTTGTGACCACTGTAGCCAATGACAACCATCAGTGGCTCTGTGTCACCCAGATGTCACCACAGTGGCCCCAAGGCACACAGTGGTGACTGTAATGGTCCGTGACACCAATAAGTGGCCATTGGTGAACCCATGGTCCCCTCACACTCCCCTGGGTGTCCCTCTGGCACCCCTGTCCCCAAGGTGTCCCCAGGGTTTGGTTCCTTGTGCCCCTGAGGATGCCACGGCACTCCCCTATCCCCAGGGCATCCCCAAGGCATCCCCATGTGCCCCTGCCAGCCCTGGGACACCCCCACTTCCTTTTCCTGGGGGTTCCCCAAGGTCCCCCTGGTGCCTGGTGGGTGCTAATGGGACTTTGCAGCCTGCACCCCCTCGGCGGTCCGGGCCACGGGCCGGGGGCTGCAGCCACGGGGCGTCCGAGTGCAGGACGTGGCTGACTTCAAGGTCCTGACGCGGGGTGCGGGCAGCGGGGACCTGCGGGTGACACTGCGGGGACCAGGTACGTGTCAGTCACTGTGCGGGAGCATGGTGGGGTCAACAGGTTGGGGGGCACCGTGGGGTTGGATATTGGAGGTCTGTGGGCAGGGTCCCACTGGGGGGCCCGTGGGGTGAGTGTGTGGGTGGGGGTTCCCCATGGAGGGATGGATGTAGGTGGGGAACCCATGGGGGGCTCTAGGGTTGGGGGACACCATGGGATTGGCCATGGGGATGTGGGTGCATGGATGGGGGTCCCGTGAGGTTGTCCATGGAGGTTGGAGGGTTGGGGGGCATCCTGGGGTTGACCATGGGTTGTGGGGCACCATGGGAGGTGCATGGTTGGGGGGTGCCCCTGGGGCGGGTGCCCCATCTGACCCCCTCCCACAGGGGGCACGGAGGAGCCGGTGACAGTGAGGGATGTTGGTGACGGCGTTTACGAGTGCGAGTACGTGCCCCGCGTGCCCGGCACCTACCAGGTGTCCATCACCTGGGGCGGCTACGCCATCCCCCGCAGGTCAGTGGCAAGGGGGGAGTGAGGGGGGAGTGAGGGGGGTGGGTTTGTGCGGGGGCGGGGGGCAGCAGGAGAATGATGTATGAACCCCACCCCTCACTGCCCCTCCACCCTCCCCAGCCTGTCCGAGATGCCGATGTCCCCCTGAGGGTGGGGGATTTGGGGAATGTGGGGGGTGTGTGGGGTACACATCATCCCCTCCTGCCAGTTTGAGGTGCAGGTGTCCCCCCAGGGGTGGGAGATGTTTGAGGGGACTGGGGGTGCAGGTGTAGTACAGCCCCCTGCCCCCCATTCCCCCCAGCCCGTTCAAGGTGGAGATGTGTGAGGGGGTGGGGTTGTGCAGGTGTGCTACAGCCCCCCCTCACACCTGCCTGTCCTCTCCCAGCCCGTTTGAGGTGCAGGTGTCCCCCCAGCCCGGGGCACAGAAGGTCCGGGCCTGGGGGCCGGGGCTCGAGGGTGGGGTCGTGGGACGCCCTGCAGACTTCGTGGTTGAGGCCGTCGGCACTGAAGTGGGGACCCTTGGTGAGCTGGGGGGGACGTGGAGGGGCGGGGCACTGCTGTGGGGACACTGGGTGAGCCCTGAAGGGGGGGGACATGGGGACAGGGCTGGGGGTCGTGTTGTGGGAACAGGGTGGGGAGCTGTGTGGTGGGGACAAGGGCACGAGCGGGTGCCACCCTCTTGAGGACATGGGGGCGGAATGGGGGGCACCATGGGGCAGTGTGGCACTGTGAGGGATGTCAGTGGTGTGGAGACCAGGGCACGGAGTATGTGAAATGCCACTGGGGACGTGGGGACCGGCTGGAGGATGGGCACCATGGTGGGGTCCCCCACTGCTGTGGTGACACGGGCACGCAGAGTGGGGACATGGGGCGGGTTGGGGGTGGCCACAGTGGGGTGGGTGGGGCATGGGTGGTGCCAGTCTGGAGACATGGTCACAGAGATGGGGACAATGGTCTGGACGCCTTTCTGGGGGGGACATAAAGACACGTTAGGTGTCACCCTGCTGGGGTCATGGGCACAGAGCGGGGGACAAGGACAAGATCTGGGGGTCCTGGCCCAGGCACAGGGTAATGGTGGCTGCGGTGCCCCCAGGGTTCTCCATCGAGGGCCCATCCCAGGCGCGCATCGAGTGCGATGACAAGGGCGACGGCTCGTGCGATGTGCGGTACTGGCCCACCGAGCCAGGGCTCTACGCCGTGCACGTGGTCTGTGATGATGAGGACATCCGGGACAGCCCTTTCATGGCTGATATCCGCCCTGCTCCCCCTGACTCCTGGCCCGACAAGGTGCTGTGACCCACGACAACCCACAGATCCTGTCGTGCTCTTGTGCTCCATAGTGCCCTGCTGTGCCCCATTACACCCCATCGCGTCCCACCTGCGGGTGCTGGGGGTGCCAGCACCCCATTGTATCCTTCTAACCCCACCTCTCCACAGGTGAAGGCCTTTGGGCCGGGGCTGGAGCCCACTGGCTGCATCGTGGATCGCCCGGCCGAGTTCACCATCGACGCCCGTGGTGCCGGCAAGGGGCCCCTCAAGCTCTATGCACAGGTGGGGACTGTAGGGGGCTGTTGGGTGGTGCTGGGTGTTGGTGAGTGACCTTGGGTGGTGCTGAGCACCTTTGAGTACAGTCGAACACTGCTGGGCTCCATTTAGTGTTGTTGGACACCATTGGCTGCCCTCGAGCACTGTTGGGTGCTGGTGGGCACCGTTGGTCACTGTTGGGTGCCATTGGCCAACACTGGGTGCCATTGGGTGCCATTGGCCA
>NW_015379274.1:127489-143793 GCF_001522545.3 Parus major | reverse complement strand
TGGGTGCCATTGGGTGCCATTGGCCAGCACTGAGTGCCGTTGGGTGCCATTGGCCAGCACTGAGTGCCGTTGGGTGCCATTGGCCAACACTGAGTGCCATTGGGTGCCATTGGCCAGCACTGGGTGCCATTGGGTGCCATTGGCCAGCACTGAGTGCCATTGGGTGCCATTGGCCAGCACTGAGTGCCGTTGGGTGCCGTTGGGTGCCATTGGCCAGCACTGAGTGCCGCTGGGTGCCATTGGGTGCCATTGGCCAGCACTGAGTGCCATTGGGTGCCATTGGCCAGCACTGAGTGCCGTTGGGTGCCATTGGCCAGCACTGAGTGCCGTTGGGTGCCATTGGCCAGCACTGAGTGCCGTTGGGTGCCGTTGGGTGCCATTGGCCAGCACTGAGTGCCGCTGGGCTCCCTCACCTCCCTCTGCTGCTCACAGGACGCCGAGGGCTTCCCTATTGACATTAAGGTGAAGGACAACGGTGATGGCACCTTCCACTGTGTCTACGTCCCCACCAAAGCCATGAAGCACACAGTCATCGTCGCCTGGGGGGGGGTCAACACCCCCAACAGCCCCTTCCGTGTGGGTGTCACAGGGGGCCCATGGGGTGCTGGGGTGGCCATGGGGAGGTCCCAGGAGGTGCAGGAAGGGGGTGTTAATCATGGAGGGTGTTAAGAAGACAGATGTGGGGCATGGGAGTCCCATGGGGATGGGGGCCTGGGTGGGGCTGGGAGCCCATGGGGTGATGTGGAGGGAGATGGGGGTCCCATGGGGTGATGTGGAGGGAGATGGGGGTCCCATGGGGTGATGTGGAGGGAGATGGGGGTCCCATGGGGTGATGTGGAGGGAGATGTGGGTCCCATGGGGTGATGTGGAGGGAGATGGGGGTCCCATGGGGTGATGTGGAGGGAGATGTGGGGCCCATGGGGTGATGTGGAGGGAGATGGGGGTCCCATGGGGTGATGTGGAGGAAGATGGGGGTCCCATGGGGTGATGTGGAGGGAGATGTGGGGCCCAAGGGGTGATGTGGAGAGAGATGTGGGGCCCATGGGGTGATGTGGAGAGAGATGGGGGTCCCATGGAGTGCTGGATGTGGACATGGAGGTCCCAGACCTATGGGGTGCTGGGGTAGGGTTGGGGGTCCCAAGAAGTGCTGGGGATGGGAGTCTTTGGAGCGGTTGGATGGAGGCGGGGTGCCAGAGGCAGGGTTGGAGGTCCCAGTCCCATGGGGTGCCGGGGAAAGAGGGGTCCATGCCCCTGCCCCACGTGACACTGTGGGCCCTCAGGTGAGCGTGGGCGAGGGGAGCCACCCCAGCAGGGTGAAGGTGCATGGGCCAGGTGTGGAGAAGACAGGGCTGAAGGCCAACGAGCCCACCTACTTCACCGTGGACTGCAGTGAGGCTGGACAGGGTGGGTGCTGTGGTGGGGGACACCCTGGGAACTCCTCTGTGGGCATGAGGCCTGTGTCCCTGGGCCATCACCCCTGCTCCTGCACCCCTGGTCCTGGACCATTACCACCAGTCCTGCTCATCATCCCTGGATCAAGGGTCTTTCATTCTGGGCCCATCAGTTCTGGTCCTGGTCTTACATCCCTGGTCCAACAGCCCTGATCCTGCATCCCTGCTCCTGGTCCAGGATTCCTGGGCCTGCATCCCTATTCCTGCATCCCATCCCTGGTCCATTATCTCTGATCTTGGTCCATCAACCCTGATCCTGTCCATCATCTCCAGTCCTTATCCAGCCCCCTGCCCCATGTGCCACTCCTCAGCGTAGCCCTGGGGAATGGGGGCCACTGACACAGCCACCCCCACAGGTGACGTCAGCATTGGCATCAAGTGCGCCCCAGGAGTGGTGGGGCCGCTCGAGGCTGACATCGACTTTGACATCATTAAGAATGACAATGACACCTTCACGGTCAAGTACACAGCGCCGGGTGCAGGGCTCTACACCATCATGGTGCTCTTTGCCAACCAGGTCAGGGTTCTGGGACTGCCCCACATCCCCAGGGGTCCGTCCCCCGCTCTGTGGGGTGTCCCCAGCGGCCAGGTGGGGCTGGGGCTTTAACTCTGTGGTGCCCCCATGTCACTGGGCCCCGGTTTTGATCGCCAGGAGATCCCGTCCAGCCCCTTCCGCATCAAGGTGGACCCATCCCATGACGCCACCAAGGTCAAAGCCGAGGGACCTGGGCTCAGCCGGACAGGTGAGGGGCCAGTGGGGTGGGGATGGGGGACCTGGGGTGGGAGCGATGGGTGCTGTGGGGCAGTGACTGCGAGTGCCGTGGGTCCTGCAGTGACTGTGAGTGCCGTGGGTCCTGCAGTGACCTGATCATGTTGTGCAGGGGTGGAGGTGGGGACCCCCACCCACTTCCGCGTGCAGACGCGGGGGGCGGGGAAGGCCCCCCTGGACGTGCGGTTCGTGGGGACGGGGCCTGGCCCAGCTGTCGCTGACTTCGAGGTCATCGACAATCATGACTATTCCTACACGGTCAAGTACACCCCGCTGCAGCAGGTGCGTGCTGGGGCACCCTGACCCATGGGAACATCCATTCTGGGCACCCCAACCCCCAGGCTCAACCCATGAGGGGATCCCAAACATACAGGGGCTCCCCAGCCCGTGGGGTACCCAAGAGGGGCCCTCTCATTGACACCCCATTCCCTGGGCTCCCCCAAGGACATCCACCCATACAGCCGAGTGTATAAGGGCACCCCCATGAGCACCCCTTTCCCATAGGTACTCCCAGCTCCTGGCACCCCACGAGCACCCCAGCTCCTGGCACCCCACCCCTATGAACATCCCCCCATCACCGTGGACACCCCACCTCTGTGGGACCCCCTTGGGGCAGCTTCAGCCCAACATGTGTATCTGTCTACCCAGGGTGCCCCCAGATCCACGGGTTCCCCCCATCCCTGGGACTTCCCCCACCCCAGCAGCCGTGGGTGACCCCCAAGCCCCCAGCCTTACGGCTGTGTGTCCCCTGGTAGCCCCTTTGAATCCCCCAGCGCTGTCCCGTGGGTGTCTGCCCTCTGCCCCATGACTGGGCATTGTGTGGGGGTCCCCTGGCACCACCCTGAAGTCGAGTTGTTCCTGCAGGGCCCCCTGTCTGTGGTGGTCACCTATGGAGGGGACCCCATCCCCAAGAGCCCCTTCCCCGTCACTGTGGCTCCGCCCCTGCAGCTGGGCAAGGTCAAGGTGCAGGGGCTCAACAGCAGTGAGTGGCAGCACTGGGGCGATGCTGGGGGGACCCCGAGGGAGGGGAGCACCCTGCATGTGGTGTGGAGTGGGGGGCAGGCCCTGGCAGGGACACTCGAGCATTGGGAGCACCCTGGGGGAAATGACCTTGGAGGGGACACCTGGGTGAGGGGATCAGCTTCCCTTGGGGGGACGCTCTAAATGTGGGGGCGTTCCAGGGGAGGGCATTCTTGGGTGTGGGGTTCAGCATGGGGTGAGAACACCTGAGGGCATGGACACTGTGTGTGTAGGGGGATGCACACCCTGGTTGTGGGGTGCAGCTCGGGGCCCCAAGGGTGGGTCGGGGGCACCCTCGTAGGAGAGGTTTGGGACCGCTCGTGTAGGGGAGCAAGCAGGGTATGAGGGATGGGCACGGGGGGGGAATGGGGGAACACACACCCTGTGGGCAAACAATACCCTGGGTATGGGGGAGGTGACACACCCTGGGACAGACATCCCCCCCCAGATTCTCCATCAGTCTAGGGACACCTCAGGGTGTGAGGTGCCCCTCTGACCCCCCGCTCCCCTGCAGAGGCGGAAGTGGGGCAGGTGCAGGAGTTCCAGGTGGAGGCACAGGGTGCAGGAGGCCAGGGGCAACTGGAGGTGAAGGTGACGGGCCCCTCGCGGCGCCCCGTGCCCTGCACAGTGGGGCCTGCGCCCCCCGGAGGCCCCCACCCTGTCACCTTCACGCCCCCCGAGGAGGGGCCCCACCGTGTCGAGGTCACCTACGATGGGCACCCGGTTCCAGGCAGCCCCTTCCCTGTGGAGGCTCTGCTGCCCCCTGACCCCTCCAAGGTGAGCGTGGCACATGTGTGCAACAGGGGTGTGTGTGTCCCAATCCCTGTGTGTCCCAATCCCTGTGTGTCCCAATCCCTGTGTGTCCCTCCTGTGCCCCATGTGCTGTTCACAAACCCCACCTGTGCCTATGCCCCCATAACCTCTGCATGTCTCCCCGACCCCTGCGTGTCCCTGTCCTGACCTGAGAACAGGTGGTGGCCTTGGGGCTGGGGCTACAGGGCAGTCACATGGGGCCACACATCCCCCTTGCCCGCCCCGTGTCCCTATGTCCCCTGACCCCTAGCTGTCCCTGTGTCACTCTTGCCCTCCACCCGTCCCCGTGTTCCCCCTGACCCCCATGTGTCACTGTGCCTGCAGGTGGTGGCCTCAGGGCCGGGGCTGAAGGGCGGCCGTGTCGGGGTCCCAGCGCCCTTCTCCATTGCCACGCAAGGCGCGGGCAGCGGGGGGCTGGGGCTGACAGTGGAGGGGCCCTGCGAGGCCAAGATTGAGTGCCAGGACAACGGGGATGGCTCCTGTGCTGTGTCCTACCTGCCCACGGCACCTGGAGAGTACCACATCAACATCCTCTTCGCTGGCCACCACATCCCGGGCAGCCCCTTCACGGCTGCGGTCACGGCGCCCTTCGACCCGGCCAAAGTGACAGCGTCGGGGCCGGGGTTGGAGCGCGGCCGTGCCGGCGAGGCCGCTGTCTTCTCCGTGGACTGCTCGCAGGCCGGAGAGGCCGAGCTCACCATCGAGATCCGCTCCGAGGCCGGCGTCAAGGCTGAGGTGCTGGTGCAGAACAATCGTGACGGCACCTATGCCATCACCTACACTCCAGCCTGTGCCGGCGCCTACACCATCACCATCAACTACGGCGGCCTCCCGGTCCCCAACTGCCCCGTGCGTGTCACTGTTGACCCAGCCATCGACACCAGCAGCGTCAAGGTCTACGGCAAAGGCGTGGAGCCGCGAGGTGAGGGAGTGGCCATGCAGGGGCTGCTCACCAAGGCACCTCCTTCCCTTGGGTGGGGATCTCCTTCTCCCCGGGGGCATCCCATCCCTGTGGGCATCTCTTCCTCCTGGGTACCCCTGTGGACACCACCACAGGCGTCTCCCCTCTATGAGCATCCCCACGGGCATCCCATCCCTGTGGGCATCTCTTCCTCCTGGGTACCCCTGTGGACACCACCACAGGCGTCTCCCCTCTATGAGCATCCCCACGGGCATCCCATCCCTGTGGGTACCCCCTCTCTATAGACATTCCCACTCACAGACATTCCGACTCCATGGGCATCCCCTCCCCATGGGCACCCCATGTTCAGCCCTTCCCATGTGGAGAGTCTCTGGGCATCCTGTGGACATCCCTCCATGGGCACCTCCCACTTGCAGGGATGACCCCGAGGCAATGGACTCTCCCATGCTCACCAACATCTCCTCCCCATGGGAATTCCCTCTAATGGGGGCTCTCCTGGGCACCCCACTCATCTCTCTTCCCCTTGTCCCCCTGTCCCCCACCAGTACTCAGGGGTCCCTGTGGTTTTCCTCTCATTCCTGGGGGGAAGTTCTGGGGGTGCAGGGGGTGTGGGGTGGGACCCCAAGGCTGTGCCAGTTCCCCCTTGAAGCCCCTGTGTGTGCCAAGGGGGCCATGGGCTGTCACAGGCTGCTGCAAGGGACTCCCAGGTGAACTCTGGGTCCCCTTGACCCCTCTGTACCCCTCAGGGGTGCTGCGGGAGGTGGGCACTGAGTTCACGGTGGATGCGCGGGCGCTGGCCCCCACCGGGGGACCCCACATCCGTGCACGGGTGCTGAACCCCTCCGGGACCCCCATCGACACCTTCGTCACCGACCTTGGCGATGGCACCTACCGCGTGGAGTACACACCCTTCGAGGAGGGTGAGGGACCCCCACAACCCCCCTGGGAACTCCAGCACCCCTGGGGACCCCTAGGCCCTCCTAGAGAACACAGACATACCCAGGGAACTCCCAAACCCCTAGGGACCCCCAGCCCCCAGGGAACACCAACACACCCCAGGAACCTCCAGGGACCATGAGCTCTCCCAGGGACTCTGCTCCCCCACCGGACTCCAGCATTCCCCTGGGACCCCAAGTCCTGGCCAGGCATCCTCCATCCCTCATGAGGGACCTTCTCATACCACATCCAAGTGGGGACCCCCTTCAATTCCCCCTGATTCTCCAGAACCAGAAACCCCTAAGCCCCCCTGAGACACCCCCAGATCCCAACCAGGGACTCCCAGCCTTGCCCTAAAACCCCACCCAGGGACCCCCAAAATTCCTTGAGAATCCCCACCCCACAGACCCCTTGTGCCCCCTCCTTGGGCAGTGTGTGATGGTGTCCCTGTCACAGGGCTGCATCTGGTGGAGGTGACATATGATGACGTGGCAGTCCCCAAGAGCCCATTCCGTGTGGGGGTGGCCGAGGGCTGTGACCCCACACGTGTTCGGGCGCACGGCCCTGGCCTGGAGGGCGGCCTGGTGGGCACGGCCAACCACTTCACTGTGGAGACCAGGTGGGCACTGACCCCCTACCCCAATCCAACCCTTCTCCCCGAAGACCCCCAATGCCTCCAAATCCCCTGCCCGAGCCCTATTCCACACGCACCGACCCCCTCATGCTGTCCATGTTGGGGGCTTTGGGGTGGGCACGGCCCCCTGCTTCAGTGTGGAGAGCAGATGGACACAAACCCTGAGTCCCTCCATTCCCACACCCATTCCCACAGTGCCCACCATGGTGCGGGGGGGGCACTGTGAGTCTGGGGGGATTGTGATGAGCACCATGGATCAGAGATATCACTTCTATCCCAAGCCCCCAACCCACCATCTCCATCCCTGATCATAGAAGTGTCACCGTTATCCTCTTGGGCCTGTGCCCTTTATTTGCATGTCCCACCTCTATCCCTCGTCACCAACCCGCCATCTCCATCCGGTGCCACCACTCTGGCATCTCCGTGTTCTGCCAGAGGTCCAACCTCTCGCATCCTCTACCACCTGAGTCCTTTCCCATGGATGTACCACCTCCATCCCATGTCACCAAACAGCATCTCCACCCCCTGCCATGAAAGTGCTGAACCCATCCCATGTCATGAGGATGGCATCTGTCCCCTTGCCATGGAGGTGCCACCTCTGCCAGGGAGGTGGCAGCTCCTTCCCCCTGCCATGGAGGTGGCACCTCTGTCTCCCCACTATGGCTGTTGTTCCCCCTGGCCCCACCATGCCTGTGTCACTTCTCTGAGTGGTGGCATATCTCCAGGGGTGCAGGCACTGGGGGATTGGGCCTGGCCATTGAGGGTCCCTCGGAGGCAAAGATGTCCTGCAAGGACAACAAGGACGGGAGCTGCGCAGTGGAGTATGTCCCCTTCACGCCTGGTGACTACGACGTCAACATCACCTTCGGCGGCCACCCCATCCCTGGTGCGGGGGGACACAGGGACGGGGTGCGGGGAGGTGTCCTGATTGTCATCTGTGGGTCACAGGGCTTCCTTGCGGTGACGCCACCCATGGTGGCCCCACAGCCAAGCTGTCCCCTGCCTGTGCTGTCCCCATGGCCATGGCTTTGGTACCCCCATGGCCACACTGACCCCATGGTCACACTGACCCATGGCCACGTTGACCCCATGTGGAGCCTTTGCCCAAACTATTCCATGACCATGTTGTCCTTGTTCCAATGCTGACTGTATGGACATGTTGACCCCATGACAATGGTGACCCCACACTGTGCTCATGCCCATATTGAGCCCTTCCCCACACTGACCCTTTGGCCATGCAGTCATGCTGTCCTCATGGCTCACATTGACCCCATGACCATGCTGACCTCATGATCATGTTGTCCCCATGCCCATTTTGAACCCATAGCCATGCTGATCCTATGGATGTGTTGACCCCTTATGAGCACACTGGCCCCACAAAGTGCCCATGCACATGATGGACATTCCAGCTCTATGGCCATGGTGTCCCTGTGCCCCTGCTGACCTCATGACCATGTTGACCTTGTCCTCATGCTGACCCCATCCCCACAGAGACCCCATTCCCATCATGACCCTGCGCTCACATTGGCAGTGGCCACACTGCGCCCGTCGCTGCCCCACCCTGCCCCATCACGCACTGACCCCTTCTCCACACAGGGAGCCCGTTCCGGGTGCGAGTGCGGGATGCTGTGGATGCCTCAAAGGTGACGTGCTCAGGGCCAGGGCTGGGTCCCAGCGTCCGAGCGCGGTTGCCCCAGAGCTTCACCGTGGACGTGAGTGCCGCAGGACATGCAGCCCTTGAGGTGACGCTGCTGGGGCCCACTGGTAAGTGGGGACACAGCGGGCAGCAGTGGCCTGTGTCTTGTGGTGTGTCCTGCCCTCTGGGGTGTCCTGCCTTATAAATGTCCTATTTCATAATGGGATGTCCTGCCCCTTGGATCCCATGGTCTGCAGAGAGTCCTGCCCCCTGGGATGTCCTGCCTCATGGCTTGTCCAGCACCATGGATGCCCTGTTCCATAGAGTGTCCTTCTCTGTTACATAGGGTGTCCTACCTATGGATGTCCTGCTCCATAGGGTGTCCTACCCTACAGGACGTCCAGCCCCATGGACGCCCTTCTTCATAGGGTGTCCAGCTTCATGGAGTGCCCTCCCCATGGGTACTCAGATCCACAGGGTGTCCTTCTCCATGGAGTTCCCTGCCCAGGGAGGTTGTGCCCTACATGCTGCTCTATACCCTCCATGTCCTCCTGTCCCACATGTCCCCCTGCCTCACATGTCCCCACCCCACATGTCCCACCGCCCCACAGGGCTGCCGGAGCCAGTGGAGATCCGAGACAATGGTGATGGCACCCACAAGGTCACCTACACCCCGGCCACTGATGGGCCCTACACCGTGTCTGTCAAGTACGGGGGGCAGGAGGTGCCACGCAGGTGAGACCCCTACCTCGGGTGGGTAGAGGGGGGACACAGGGTCCCCACACAACCTGGAGATCATGGCACTCTCCTGACTCCCTGCTTCCCCCAGCCCCTTCAAAGTGACGGCGCTGCCCACCCACGATGCCAGCAAGGTGCGGGCAAGTGGCCCCGGGCTGAGCGCGGGAGGGATTCCTGCCAGCCTCCCCGTGGAATTCACCATTGACGCTCGTGATGCTGGCGAGGGATTGCTCACGGTGCAGATTCTGGTCAGTGCGTGAGGGGGAAACATGGGGAAGTGTGAGGGTCGTGGGGGGACACACTGAGGATGGGTGAAGGGCTGCTCACACTCCAGATCCTGGTTAGTGCAGGGGGGAGTCATGGGGTGCTGAGCCCCACAGGGTGTCCTTTCCCCCACATCCTGGGGTGCTGAGCCCCACAGGGTGTCCTTTCCCCCACATCCTGGGGTGCTGAGCCCCACAGGGTGTCCTTTCCCCCACATCCTGGGGTGCTGAGCCCCACAGGGTGTCCTTTCCCCCACATCCTGGGGTGCTGAGCCCCATGGGGTGCCCCCAGCACAGGGCACTGATGGGGGTTGCCTGCAGGACCCCGAGGGGCAGCCCAAGAAGGCGTCAATCCGGGACAATGGGGACGGCACCTACACAGTGTCCTACGTGCCCGATGTGCCCGGGCGCTACACCAGCACTGTCAAGTATGGGGGCGACGAGATCCCTGCATCGCCCTTCCGTGTCCTCGCCGTGCCCTCTGGCGATGCCAGCAAGTGCCTCGTCACAGGTGGGGCTGCCCCCCAGTGTCCTTATGCTGACCTATGTCATTCCCTTGCTGGCCCATGGCATCCCCTTGCTGACCCACAGCACCCCCTCACTGCCCCACGATGTCCCCTCGCTGCCCCCCCCCCACTCCTCCCTGCCCCACAGTGACCCTCCTGCCCCATGGCATCCCCTCCTACCCCACAACATCCATATGCTGAGCCACAGTGTCCCTTTGCTGTCCCACAGCACCCACCCCAGACACCCCTGCCTTACCCCCCGGCACCCCGTGGCTGCCCCCCAGCACACCCACTGCCCCACTGCTGCCCCTCAGCACCTCTCCCACTGCCCCCAGACCTGCCCCATGGCACAGTGGGGGTGAGCGGGTGCCCCCAGGACAGGATGTGCCGGCCCCCCCGGAGCCCCCTGGCCCCCTCGGCGCCCCCGGCCCCCCAGCCAGCCCCCCAACCCCTTCTCACCGCTCTCCCTGGTCTTTCTTGCAGTATCCATTGGGGGCCATGGACTGGGTAAGTGGTGCCAGGGGGGCAGTTGGGGGGCTGGGAGGAGGCAGTTGGGGGATAGGTTTGGAGTCCCCCCATGGTCCTGACCCCACCCTCCCCTGCAGGTGCCTGTCTGGGCCCCACGATCCAGATCGGGGAGGAGACCGTGATCACTGTGGATGCAAAGGCAGCGGGACAGGGCAAGGTCACCTGCAAGGTGTCAACGCCTGATGGTGCTGAGCTGGACGTGGATGTGGTGGAAAACCACGATGGCACTTTTGACATCTTCTACACTGCACCCGAGCCTGGCAAATACGTCATCACCATCCGCTTTGGCGGGGAGCACGTCCCTAACAGCCCCTTCCATGTCATGGTGGGTGGGGCACTGGGGCGGGCACTGTGAGTCTGGGGGTTGTGATGAGCACCATGGATCAGACTTTGGGACACCATGGTGTGGGAAGTGTGGAATTGGGAGACCATAGTGGGTGCCATGAGGCAGAGAGCTGGGACTATGATGGGCACCGTGGGGTCAGATGATCGTGGTGGGTGCTGTGAGGCAGAGAGGCGGGGTGGTGGGATTGGGAAACTGTGTTGGATCCAAGGGGCAAAGAGCCGAGGGAACAATGGGACAGATTTTGAACACCAGGTTGACATCATGGAGTAGGGAAACCATGGTGGGGTTGGAACGTTGTGGTAGGCACCAACAGACAGAGGACTGGGGCCATGGTGGACACCAAGGGACAGAGAGTAGCGTCAGCGTGGAGAGCACAATGGGCACTGCAGGGTTGGGTGACCATGAAGGGAGTTACGGAATTGGGGGACCATAGTGGGGCAGTGTCAGGACAATGGTGTCCATCATGGAGCTGAGAGAGTTGGGAGACCATGGTGGGCACCGTGGGGCCAGGGTTGTGGTGTTGGAGGTTGGGATCACGGTGGACATGATGGGGTTTGGAGGTCATGAGGGTCATCACAGGGCCGGGAGCCCACCATGGGGGTTCTTATATCCCCTCTATGGCCACGTTGGGGCTGGGACCCCATCATGAAGTTTTCACCCTCCCTCTCTGCCCCATGATCAGGCCACAGAGGAGCCACCAGCCACCACTGAGAACCTCCGGCCCTTTAACCTCGTCATCCCCTTCACGGTGCAGAAGGGTGAGATCACAGGTACAGTGCAGGGTTGTGGGGACAGCGACCACCCCTTCAGGCACCAACCCCCCTGCCCCTTGGTGCCTCCACTGACAAAATACCCCCAGGTGAGGTGCGAATGCCCTCGGGGAAGACAGCGCGGCCCAACATCACGGACAACAAGGACGGGACGGTGACAGTGCACTACGCCCCCTCCGAGAAGGGGCTGCATGAGATGGACATTCGCTATGATGGAAACCACATCCCTGGTAAGCCACTGTGGGGCACTGGGGAGGCACTGGGGAGGCACTGGGAGGCACTGGGAGGCACTGGGAGCCACTGGGAGGTGGCTGAGGAAGGTTGATACAACTCTGCCCTGGTTAGACTCCAGTGGATCAGGCATGCACCATGGTGTGGAATGTTCCTGTGGACTGTCTCTGTGGGGTCCGTGGTTGGTCACCCTTAGGTTGGGGTGTCCCCATGGGTCTCTGACCATTGTCCCTTGTGTCCTCAGGGAGTCCCCTTCAGTTCTATGTGGATGCCATCAACCCACGCCATGTCAGTGCCTATGGGCCTGGGCTGAGCCATGGGATGGTCAACAAGCCATGCACATTCACCATTGTCACCAAGGATGCTGGCGAGGGTAAGTGATGGCCAAAGGGGGCTGGGAGGTCATGGGCACCCCCCCAGTGCCACCAGGAGGGGCTGGAGACCCCTGGTGCCTCATGATGCCCCTTGTCTGGTACCATCTGACAGCCCCTGTGCCTACAGGTGGGCTGTCGCTAGCGGTCGAAGGTCCCTCCAAGGCGGAGATCACCTGCCAGGACAACAAAGATGGGACATGCACCGTGTCCTACCTGCCCACGGCCCCTGGTGACTACAGCATCATTGTGCGCTTTGACGACAAACACATCCCGGGCAGCCCCTTCACTGCCAAGATCACTGGTGAGATGGGCTGGGGGCACAGTGGGGTCTGGGGAAGTTCTGGGGGTTTTTGGGATCTCCACATGACCATGGGGGCACCTGGTTGGCCATGGAGACATCTGTGGAGGCATGACCATGAAGGCACCTGGGAGGCTGTGGGGGCACTTGTATGACCATGGGGGCACTGGTGGGTCATGGGGACACCTGTGGGCTAATTGCCATACTTGCCCCATGGCCATTGGGACAGCTGTGGTGTCTCTTGTCCAACCCTGGCCGCCAGGATTCCCCCTCCCATGGCCTTGGGGACACTGTGAAGCCTTGGAGACCCCAACCCATAGGCATGGGGATGTCATGGAGCTTTGAGCACCCCATCACAAGACCATGTAGACCATGTGGGGACTCTGACCATGGCTTTGAGGACACTATTCACACATCTTCGAGTGACCCCTGATTCTGGGGACCCTCTCCATATGTCCATTGGGACCTTGTGGGGCTTTGGGAATACCGTTCCATCACCACTGGGATCCTATCCATCTTGTCATCCACCTTGAGCTGATGTCCCTGCTGATGGTGTCTCTGCAGGGGATGACTCCATGCGCACGTCCCAGCTCAATGTGGGCACCTCAACTGATGTGTCACTGAAGATCGCAGAGACAGACCTGAGCCTGTTGGCGGCTACCATCCGTGCACCCTCGGGCAACGAAGAGCCATGCTTGCTCAAGCGGCTGCCCAACCGCCACATCGGTGTGCAGGGACACGGGGACACTATGGGGACACAGGGACATGCAGATGTGGGCACAGGAGAACGGGCACATGAGAGAAGGATGTGGGACCTGGGGACTTGCTGGGACAGGAAACGGTGAAGCTATGGGGTCACAGAGATGGGTGACCTTGTGGCATTGGGTCAGCAGGGGGCTGGTGGCCATGGTTAGGGGACTTGGATGGTGACCAGGGGCTGATGGAGGTGGCCAGGGGCTGGTTGTGGTGGCTAGGGGATGGGGATGGGGATGGTACATGGGTAGTGGCCAAATCTGGTGGTGGTGTGTGACCACTCTGTCCTCCCCAGGCATCTCATTCACACCCAAGGAGGTGGGCGAGCACGTGGTGAGTGTGCGGAAGAGCGGGCAGCATGTCACCAACAGCCCTTTCAAGATCCTGGTGGGACAGTCAGAGATTGGTGATGCCGGCCGGGTCAAGGTGTGGGGCCAGGGGCTTCTGGAGGGCCACACCTTTGAGGTGGCTGAGTTCATCGTGGACACACGCAGTGCTGGTGAGGCCATGGTGGGGGATGGCCGCGGGGGAGGTGGTAGCCATGGCTAAGGGCAGGATGGGGTGATGGCCATGACCATGTGCTGGTCATGGCCACCCAAGGATGAGGTGGTGGCCATGGTTATTGCTGTGGTGTACAATGGCCACATGTGATGGTGGCCAAGGCTACATGTGGCCAGGAAGGCATGGTGGTGATGGTCATGGCCAAGGCAGGATGGTCCCTGTGGCTGGGGTTGGATGGTGGCTGTGGTGGTGGTAGCCAGGATGATTTGAGGACCATGGCCATGCTAAAGCTGCTGCCAGCACAGGATGAGGTGGTGGCTATGGTGTGACCATCATCTGAATGGGATGGTGACCATGGTAATGGCACAGCCAATGCCCAGGTGGAAGGTGGCTAAGGCCATGCCATGGCTGTGGCAAACACAGGATGGGGTGGTGCCCATGATTATGGGCATGGTGTGACCATTGCCAGGATAGAGTGGTGGCCGTGTCCCATGGTGCAGCCAAGAGGGTGATACCATGGTTACCATGGCACGGCCATGGCCACGATGGGGCTGATGATTGGGATTGGGTGGTGACCATGGACAGTTTGGGCTTGTGGCCTTGGTGTGACCGTGACCAGGACAGGGGCAGCCTCCATGAGACACCTCTGACCATGTCCCCATGGCCCCCCAGGTTACGGCGGGCTGGGCCTGTCCATTGAGGGCCCCAGCAAGGTGGACATCAACTGTGAGGACATGGAGGATGGCACCTGCAAAGTCACCTACTGCCCCACCGAGCCCGGCAACTACATCATCAACATCAAGTTTGCTGACAAACATGTCCCAGGTGGGGTCTGGAGAAACATGGGGGGACAGAGGGTTGTGGTGGAGAGGAGTGCTAGGACCCCCAGGGGGTGACAGGTCCCTGAGGTAACTGTCTCCCACAGGGAGCCCCTTCACGGTGAAGGTGACTGGTGAGGGGCGGATAAAGGAGAGCATCACACGCCGGCGACAGGCACCCTCCATCGCCACTGTTGGCAGCACTTGTGACCTCAACCTTAAAATCCCAGGTAGGGTTGGCCTTCCTCCTCCTTCTCCTCCTCCTCCTCCCACCTCCTCCTTCTCCTCCTCCTCCCACCTCCTTCTCCTCCTCCTCCTTCTCTTTTCCTCCTCTTCCTCTTCCTTCTCCATATTTCATCCTCCATCATCCTCCTCTTCATCCTCCCCTTTTCCTCCTCTTCTTCCCCCTTCTCCATCCTAATCCTCTTTCTTCTCCTGCTCTGTGGGCCATGGGGATGGAGACACATCTCAGCCACTCCAGTCTGATTTCTCCTTCCTTCTTTCTCTCCCCTCTGTGCGTCTGTGTCCATGTCTGTGTCCCTCTGCGTGTGTGCCTGTGTCCATGCATCCCTCTGTGCATGCTACCACCCACTGATACCTCCGTCCACATGTCCGTCTGTGTGTCCATTCACACATCTGTCCATGTGTCCATTTCTGGCTTCATCCACCCTTGGCTCCATCCATCCCTGCAACCATGGCTACATCCATCCCCGTGTCCACCCCTCCCTGCACCATCCTCTACTTCCAACCCTGTGACTACCCACCCATGTCTGCACCCATCATGATTCACACACATCCCTGTGTCCATCCTTGTCTCCGTCCCTCCGTGTCTCCACCCATCCACGTCTCCTCCCCATCACTGCATCCATCCCTGTGTCCATTCATCCCCGTGTCTGGCCGTGTCCTCCTGTGTCCCCATCACCCCTCTGCACCCCTTTTCATTCCCCCAACCTGTGCCCACACCCTGTTGTCCCCACGTGTCCCCACGTGTCTGCACTGTCCCTCTGTGTCCCCGTGGGGTGTTCCCCAGGGAACTGGTTCCAGATGGTGTCGGCGCAGGAGCGGCTGACGCGCACGTTCACGCGCAGCAGCCACACGTACACGCGCACGGAGCGCACTGAGATCAGCAAGACGCGTGGCGGCGAGACCACGCGTGAGGTGCACGTGGAAGAATCGACCCGCGTGGGCGGCGCCTTCCCCCGTGCGCCCCCGGAGCCCTTCGGTGCCTTCGGGGCCTTTGGGACCCGCGAGGGCATCGGCGCCTTCGCAGCCCCCGCGCGCGCACACGAGGGTGCGTCCTGCAGCGGGGGCTGTAGGGGGTGTGCAGGGGGGTGTGCAGCAAAGGGGGACTGCACAAGACCTGGGTGTGCACGAGGGGCAAGAGTGCCTGAGGGCTGGGTGTGCAGGGCACGGTGCTTGCACGAGCAGCTGGTGCACTTGCACGTGGGGGCCGTTTGCAGCAGGGCTGGGTGTTCTGGGGCTGGGCACCGGGTTTGCAGCAGGGCTGGGTGTTCTGGGGCTGGGCACCGGGTTTGCACCAGGGCTGGTGTTCTGGGGCCGGGCACCGGGTTTGCACCGGGGCTGGGTGTGCATGAGGGAAGTGTTTGCTCAAGGACTGGGTGCTCTGGAGTACCAATGTGTGTTTGCACAGAGCTGTGCTTGCACGAGGGCTGGGGGTGCATGAGGTGTGTGGGCAGGGCACCGTGCTGGCACAAGGGCTGGGTGTGCAGGCAAGTGGGCTTGTGTGAGAGCTGGGCACACTTGCCACAGGAGTGCCCTTGTTCAGGGCTGTGTGTGCTCAGGACACAGCTGGGACAGACGCCCTGGCACACATCTGGGGGCTGCTGTGATGAAGGGGGGTGCCCTTCCCACGGGGAGGTGTGCGGAGGCAGGGGGCAATGCTGGCTCTTTGCACAAGCAGTTGCTTACAGGGCTGTGTGCTCAGCCCAAAGGGCTGTGGGCGCGCTCAGCGTGCGTGTGCAGTCTCACGGGTGCAT